>NC_134357.1:424095570-424318070 GCF_048569485.1 Anomaloglossus baeobatrachus
CCAGATGTCACTGCTCATTTAAAGGGGAACTCCAGCAGTGGCAGTGCAGGGCACAAATAGGGAAGCCCAGGTAACCAGTCATATGGTGAATGTCAGAACTATGGGGGAGGAAGAAGCCCTAAACCACTTCTAACTAATGGAACATACTGAAGCTGTATGTGGCTGGCTTACTGCAATGTCTCTTATCTATGGCTGGTTTACCCCAGAGCTGCAAACATCTGGACAAAAGGCCTGATAATGCCATGTCTGCACAGTGTCAGGAGGGAGCACACAAGCCCAGAAAACAATGTGTATTTTAGTCCTTCACTATCTCCCTGATTCCAGATTACTTTCTGAACCATGAACTATAGGTTTGGGGTCACTGGTCTAGTCCTTGAGCTGAGACCAGGTGGCACCAAAACATGATTGGCTCTTCTCTATAGGTCCCTGAGCTCATGAAGCCCACCAGTGTGACGGTATCATGGCTCTGATGTTCCATGACCAGGTTTCGGAGGGTGTCCCCTTGATCAGGGCCTACTTCTCGGTGTTAATGATGGCGGTCATTGCGGGGCGAGTTTTGTGCATTCATTCATATGGGTAATAAATCTATTGCAGACGTCTAGCCGGCTCGTGTGTTTTCCAATGCGCCACCTAGTGGTTCATCCAAAACATGAGCCGCAATAGTCCCCCCAGACCTATACCTGCCTGCCATTAAGGTGTGAGGGCGTCCTGACAGATATATTTACTTCTTACCTCAGTCAGAATTCCATTCTCCATGACCTTGGCTGTCGCTTATCTTTTTCCCAGCAAGCGATTGTCCTCTGATATCAGCTGATTTCTTTTTTTCCTAGTCTTTCTGCAGTGTCTTGATGTCCGCAGGCCTCCTTATCAGTAGGTCTATTTATAGCCGCTGCCATGTCTTTCTACTTTGGGTGTTTCTTTTTATTTCTGATATTCTTAGAATCCGTATCGCAGACATTACTCAAATTAATGGCTTTTTACTTGCACCAAACCTGTCCCAGGAAACGTGCCGTCTGATCTGTTGGCACCGACTGTGACTGTACCAGTGTAGCAGAGCTGAGCTTGCTAGTTTGCATTTGTGATGTGTTTTTCTGGAATTTTACATGGGACTGCACGTAAACCAGGATGTTACCTAGCTTGACGCAGCTACATTCACTACATTGTATGTGGTGCAGCACAGTCTTTGGGTGCGGCACATGATTTGTGATCAAATTCGCCAGGAAGCACCTGCCTGAACGCGTCAGCTCTGCTACATCTGTTTATCATTGATAGCAGCCTGTGTGGTGGTGGTTGGCAACCTCTGTCACTGCAAACCAAAAAGGGACAATTTTTTTGAAGGTGGATCACAATGTCTGTTTATGAAGTGGAAGTTCCTTATTTTTTTTTTTTTTTTTTAAACCTAAAGCGCTTTTATTTTTATTTTTTTTTTTTTTTCAATTTGTTTTGCATCTTCTTTTTATTTTCTTTTTTTTTTTTTTTACATAAACACGCTGAAAGACACCCAACATCTTTTGAGCCTTCCCAATGCTTTCTATTGTAACGCATTGATCAACTTTCAACCAAAAAACACCAGAAGAATGGACCAGTCACATTTTAACCACTCCGGCATTTTTGGAGACCTGAATCGGTTAAAGGGAATCTGTCACCAGGTTTTTAACACTTAATCTGAGAGCAGCATAATGCAGGAGCAGAGATCCTGATTCCAGCTATGTTACTTACTGGGCTGCTTAGTGCAGTTTTGATCTACTGCTGGGGACCTGTCACCAGGTTTTTCCCTTATGAGCTGCTGCCACCACCACTGAGCTCCTATATACAGCATATTAGAATGCTGTATATAAGAGCCCAGGCCGCTGTGTAGAATGTAAAAACACCTTTATAATACTCACCTGAGGGCGGTCCGGTCCAATGGGTGTCGCTGCTCTCTGGTTCAGCGCTTCCATCCTCCTTCTTCTAAGGCCCGTGTGCATGACTCCGTCCTATGTCATCCACACTAGCCGACATCTAGGTCCTGTGCAGGCGCACTTTGATGTGCCCTGCTCAATGTAGATCAAAATATTGTACTGCGCAGGTGGGCTTTGACCTTTCCTCGCGCCTGCACATTATAGTACTTTGATTTGCCCTGAGCAGGGCACATCAAAGTGCGCCTGCACAGGACTGTAATGCCGGCCTGGGCTTTATAGGAGGATGGAGATCACAGCAGAGAGGAGGCGCCGGATCAGAGAGCAGTGACACCAATCGCACCGGACCACCTCTTAGTTTAGTATTTTTTACATTCTACACAGCGGCCTGGGCTCTTATATACATCATTCTAGAATATTGTATATAAGAGCCATTGGTGGAGGCTGCAGGTTATAGTCACAATATCTGGTGATCGGTTCCCTTTGAACAGTGATTTTATCATTACAGGACTACTTGGCGTGCTGACTGTACTCCAGCATATTCATGAGCTCTGTATAACTGATAGATCCGCAGCAGAGAAAACATTGATTTTGTCAAAATGACAGCAAACGGCTCAGTAAGCGACACATCGCTGGAGTCGGGGTCTCTGTCTCTACATTATGCTGCTCTTAGATGGGGGAGCAAAAACCTGGTGACAGATTCCCTTTTAAAAGACTTTCCAAAGACTGAACATCTGATCACCAAGTTGTTTGTACATGGAAAAGAAGTGTAATACTGGGGAAGTACTACTACTCCTAATACCTGTGTGATACCGGAAAAGTACTACTACTCCTATTACCTGGGTGATACCAGGAAAGTACTACTACTCCTATTACCTGGGTGATACCAGAAAAGTACTACTACTCCTATTACCTGGGTGATACCAGAAAAGTACTACTACTCCTATTACCTGGGTGATACCAGAAAAGTACTACTACTCCTATTACCTGGGTGATACCAGAAAAGTACTACTACTCCTATTACCTGGGTGATACCAGAAAAGTACTACTACTCCTATTACCTGCGTGATACCGGAAAAGTACTACTACTCCTATTACCTGGGTGATACCAGAAAAGTACTACTACTCCTATTACCTGGGTGATACTGGGGAAGTACTACTACTCCTAATACCTGTGTGATACCGGAAAAATACTACTACTCCTATTACCTGGGTGATACTGGGGAAGTACTACTACTCCTATTACCTGGGTGATACTGGGGAAGTACTACTACTCCTATCACCTGGGTGATACTGGGGAAGTACTACTACTCCTATTACCTGGGTGATACTGGGGAAGTACTACTACTCCTATCACCTGGGTGATACTGGGGAAGTACTACTACTCCTATTACCTGGGTGATACTGGGGAAGTACTACTACTCCTATTACCTGGGTGATACTGGGGAAGTACTACTACTCCTATTACCTGTGTGATACCAGAAAAATACTACTACTCCTATTACCTGGGTGATACTGGGGAAGTACTACTACTCCTATTACCTGGGTGATACTGGGGAAGTACTACTACTCCTATTACCTGGGTGATACCGGAAAAGTACTAATACTGCTATTACCTGGGTGATACTGGGGAAGTACTACTACTCCTATTACCTGTGTGATACCAGAAAAATACTACTACTCCTATTACCTGGGTGATACTGGGGAAGTACTACTACTCCTATTACCTGGGTGATACTGGGGAAGTACTACTACTCCTATTACCTGGGTGATACTGGGGAAGTACTACTACTCCTATCACCTGGGTGATACTGGGGAAGTACTACTACTCCTATTACCTGGGTGATACTGGGGAAGTACTACTACTCCTATTACCTGGGTGATACTGGGGAAGTACTACTACTCCTATCACCTGGGTGATACTGGGGAAGTACTACTACTCCTATTACCTGGGTGATACTGGGGAAGTACTACTACTCCTATCACCTGGGTGATACTGGGGAAGTACTACTACTCCTATTACCTGGGTGATACTGGGGAAGTACTACTACTCCTATCACCTGGGTGATACTGGGGAAGTACTACTCCCCTTACCGGTATGATCTCAGTACATTAGTATACTCCTGAAGCCCTATAGTATTGTTGTTCTCCCCCTCCATACGTATATAAGTGTAGTATTCTGTCTGCCGTTACATCCAGGGGTCTCGTTTGGTACACATGACCACAAGGAACGATCCCCTCTGCTCAGTGCTTTTGTACGATGTTGAACACCCACCATGGTGATAACATCCCACCCTGGGGTATCCTGCGGAGGAGACCGGCACGTGATATACTGTGTGTCCAGAGTATACAGCCTGTGGTTTTCTGTTACAAAATTCCCTGTGTGCTCTGACGGCCATAGCAGAGGCTGGAATGTCACAGGTAGGACATCCCCAAGCTATGATCGGATTTTTTTTTTATTTTATATTCCAGATGTTCTGGAGCCATTAAAAAATGCAACTTTTTTCATCTTGATTAAAAACTCCCTACCGTTTTGTGTCTGCAGCATCTGTGCAAATCTTGGTGTCTCCATGGTAACCGTCCATAACAAGAAGGAAAAAAAAAAGACATTAAAATGGTATTCCAGCCTGAAGTCTTATCTACCAAAAGCCCCTCATACCCATTAGATATTTGTCTGCTTGAAGGATGGATCCTTCTGTGTACACAGGATGCTTGGCCCGGTGCTCTGTGTCCTCCGTGGGAGCTGCGGTCAGACATCTCTAGCAGCCCCTGATCTCCCAGAGAACAAAAGGTGCAGGCGTTGGAAATCCATGTGCTCCATCCGTCTCTCCCCGAATATCTGTCGGGAAAGAGTCGTAGGCTCCACATACATTGGCATCGTCTGGTTCACCTAACTGTCATCTATGGGCCCCCATTCACATTAGACTAATTTCAGCCGAACCTGCCCATATCGTGTGTGTGTGTGTGTGTGTGCACCGACCGACTAATCAGGGGAGATTGGGAATGTCTGACTGCTGATCACCTGACGACTCGTCCGCTGGTGGCCCTCAAAGTCTGAGCTCCTGTGTATGGGAGAGATTGCGGTCATGGCTGTCAGCCACCAGATGTCTGGGGCCTTAGTAAGTAATTAAATTCTGGTTTGATAGTGCTGGACCACTGAGACTTTTCTGATTGCCAAAAGTGAGATCCCGGTCGCCCCCCCCAGCGAATATCTGCCGGAGTGAGTGAAGTGGGGATTAGGCAGGGAGCGTCCATGTCTCTGCCGCCGACTGCTCTTAGTTTTCTCTCCAGTCGTGTATAAATGGCTGACTGTCCAGTAAAGCCGGAGTGGGGGTGGTGTAGATGAGGGTGGGCAGATCTTATCTCCGGAGGGCCGTCATGTGACATCTGTTGTCTCTATTCTCCCTGTGGTTGCTGCATGGGGCCTTGGACGAACTGTACAAGATTTTTTTTTTCATTTTTTTTCCTTAGTTTTTGCTCTTCACTCTTTTCACCCAGCTTTTCCCTCCTGACGGATCCTCTTCCTAGCTATGAAGATGTATATATGAGGGGGGTTTGATGGAGGTGGTCAGGTTGCCCACACTAGCGCTGACTGCATCCATATACAAATATCATATGGAGCTACGGGGGCCGGAGGTGCTTTCCGGACGAGTTGCAGCTTAAGGCCATGATTTAATCGTCTCCATGCAGATAATTGTTGGCGCGGATTCTGCAGAGCAGCTCTTTGGTCTGGTGAGCGTCCTGCTGCCTTGTTGCTTTGTGGCGCTGTGATGCTGCTGCAGGAAAAGCAGGTGCTCAATGAATTAGTAATGGCTTGTAATCTCTTGTTCCTTTATTTTTTGGTAAATATCTCTTCTGTTTGTTGGGGTGCCATTAGTAATGCTTTACTGCTTCTGTTCCTCCAGGAAGAGGCGCTGTGAATGGGTTTGGGCTCAGGAGCGAGCAGACGTGGTGAGTCGGTGGAACTGGCTGCAGGCGCACGTGTCTGACCTGGAGTATCGGATCCGGCAACACACAGACTTCTACCGCCAGCTGCGAGCAGGGAAGGTGAGCGCGGAGAGTCACCCGGGACAGCACTTCTCTCTAGTTTGGTGACAGCCAGCGCCGCAGGGCGTCATGGGACCTTCTTGTGTACCGACTTTACTCTCCCTGATCCTTCCACCTCTGCAGCTACAAAACCCTATGTACTCCTTCTGTCTGCAGGGCCAGGTTGTCCTTGGAGATGCCAGTCCGGCAGAAAGTAACACAGGGGACCCCCTACAAGCTTCTCCGACAGATGCAAGAACAGCCGCATCCACAGCCCCTTCACCGGACACTGAAAAAAAGGTGAGACCGACATAGACGTGCTTATGATATTAAAGGGGCTGTTGGCTCATGTCTGACCATTAGATTAACTTGAAGCCCATCTGGACAACCCACCGATTATATCGTGACCACTTAAAACCATATAAATTAGTTATTTAGTGAATGGTTACCCAAGATCTCCGGGCATAGTAGAGCTCTTACATCATCCTGAATTTTGGAGAATTGCCTAAATAGCAATTCTCCTTTGTAATGTTACCCATATTTTAAAAGGGTTACGAGTAACAATTGGTTCCCTTTCACAACAGTCTGTAAAGAGGCTTTAAGTACAACTCTATGCGTGCCCTGACAGGCACCTTGCTGGGAGTTGTGGTTATGTTGGAGATTCCTGGTTTCTGGAGCCCTTGTTAACTTTACATTCTCATTGTGCTATTACGTTCCCGTGACATGCCCCCGTCCCTCTATATAACACACATTATGCTCCCGGGGAGGTGTATACTCCTGTACTTCATCTTGGAATCTCTTCTTGAAGAATCTTATGTCACTTTACAAGTCCTGAGGTGTCCTACCTGCCAGCGAGCATATGCTCCATCCCCATATAATGAGGGAAGCTTTTATTTTAGCTATTGTCATGCATCCTATAATCTGCTTTCTCACACCCCTCCCATCTGGTGTAATTACTGCAGCATATTTCCCATCTTCTGGCAGTGTAGTGGTCAATGTAAAGTCACTGGGGCCTGTGCTCCCTCTGCTGGCCATTAGTGAAGCTGCAGCCGCTGGGTATTAATGCATGACTCAATTCCATGTAACTGCTCGAATGTCTGGAGATTTCCTCATCTTTACAAGTGCACGACCTTCCGAAGACGTGGATTAAAACTGCGCTGCTGGAGATGAAAGAAGATCCAAATCGCCGGATAGTAGATAAGGCTGCTTTATACAACGCGTTTCGAAGGGAAATCCACTTCATCAAGAAATGCATCGAATTACCAATAATTCAGGGCATTTACTAGAAACGCGTTGTATAAAGCAGCCCCATCCACTATCCGGTGATTTGGATCTTCTTTCTTCTCCAGCAGCGCAGTTTTAATCCACGGTTTCTCCTGGTTCCTGCGTACTGCTCCATCCTCTGGGCTTGTGGACCTTGCGGCAGCTGGATTTTACCTTTTTACTACTGGTTATGGGTAACACAACCTCACACAAAGTGAGCACATAACCAATGCAGTATTCCCCTATATATTTGGATTAGACTTTATTGCGCTTGTTTGTCCCCAGCAGTTCAGTTGTGCACGACCTTAACACTTCTCCCATTTACATTCTGTAGGCTGATCCTGGAGCGACAGAGGCGAAAATCCTTCAGAAACCCATCAATGGAGTTGTTAATATGTGAGTATGAGTTATTTGCTATATATGTATAACTATGGCGCCTTGTGAAAGTATCACCCCCCCACCCCCTTGGCTTTTTACCTATTTTTATTTTGTTACCTAATTCACTGTATTTATGTATTTTTTCATGAACTCACTATTATGTATATATTGATTTATATTATTATTATTATTATTATTGTTTATTTATAGAGCACCATTGATTCCATGGTGCTGTACATGAGGGGGTTACATACAGAGTACATGTACACGTTACAATAGACAGACTAGCACAGGGGGAAGAGGGCCCTGCCCTTGCGGGCTTACATCCTAAAGGATTTTGGGGAGGAGACAGTAGGTGGGGTGTAGGTTGGGCGGCAGCTCCGCACGGTGGTGGGGCGGCAGCTCCGCACGGTGGTGGGGCGGCAGCTCCGCACGGTGGTGGGGCGGCAGCTCCGCACGGTGGTGGGGCGGCAGCTCCGCACGGTGGTGGGGCGGCAGCTCCGCACGGTGGTGGGGCGGCAGCTCCGCACGGTGGTGGGGCGGCAGCTCCGCACGGTGGTGGGGCGGCAGCTCCGCACGGTGGTGGGGCGGCAGCTCCGCACGGTGGTGGGGCGGCAGCTCCGCACGGTGGTGGGGCGGTGAGGTCATTGTAGATTATAGGCATTTCTGAACAGATAAGTTTTCAGGGTCCGTTTGAAGTTTGCAAGTGTAGTAGATAGTCTGACGTGTTGAGGCAGTGAGTTCCAGGAGACTGGGGATGCTCGGGAGAAGTCTTGGAGTCGGTTGCATGAGGAGCGAATGAGAGAGGAGGATAGAAGGAGATCTTGGGAGGACCGGAGGTTACGTTTTGGAGTGTAGCGAGAGATTAGTTCAGAGATATATGGAGGAGACAGATTATGGATAGCTTTGTAGGTCAGTGTTAGTAATTTGAATTGGATACGGTGGAAGATTGGGAGCCAGTGGAGGGACTTGCAGAGAGGAGAAGCGGGGTGGTATTGAGGAGAGAGGTGGATCAGTCGGGCAGCAGAGTTAAGGATGGACTGGAGAGGGGCGAGTGTGTTAGCAGGGAGACCACAGAGGAGGATGTTGCAGTAGTCGATGCGGGAGATTATGAGGGCGTGCACTAGAATTTTTGTAGATTGGGGATTGAGGAAAGGGCGGATTCTGGAGATATTTTTGAGTTGAAAACGGCAGGAGGTGGTGAGGGATTGGATGTGCGGTATGAAGGACAGGGCAGAGTCAAAGGTCACTCCGAGGCACCGAACTTTGGGTGCTGGGGAGAGCGTGATGTTATTAATTGTAATGGATAGATCAGGTGGAGAGTGCAGGGGAGATGGAGGAAAGATGATCAGTTCAGTTTTGGCCATATTGAGCTTTAGGAAGCGAGAGGAAAAGAAGGAAGATATAGCAGATAGGCACTCTGGGATTCTGGACTTTATATCACATCCTTTGATATCCACTTGGATGTTTATTAAATAGAGAAGTTTTTAACTTATAAATGTTTTTTATAATAATTTTTCACATTGGGAATTCATTAATTTTTCTATTTCAGTGCCACGAGATCTAAGTTATACTCATTGCCAATGTATGTAAAGCGCTGTGGAATTAATAGCGCTATATAAATGAATAAAATTATTATTAATTTATTATTGTATTTATTTTTTACTTATATTGTCAGACTGTTTATCTGAATTCATTCCAGCCCTGCTGCATTACAGTGAAACCTCGCTTAACGAGTAACCCACTTAACGAAAATTTCGCTTAACAAGCAAAGCTTTCTGTAAATTTGTAACCCGTTTTACGAGAAAGCTTTGCTGTACAAGCGAAATCCTCACCGCACACACTTCGGTTCCATACATCCACCGCGCTCTGACCTGCACTTGCAGTCCACACAAACACACACACACATGTATACACACACACAATACATTTTTATACACACACACAATACAGTATTATGCTCACCTTACCTTCCGTTCCACCGCCGGCCTCATGGTTCTTGTAGTCCGCCAGCTCATTGCGACATCCTCACGGCGAACTAAAAGACCCAGGAGGCCGGCGATGGAACGGAAGATAAGGTGAGCATAATGTGTGTACCTTCAGTTCCATCGCCGGCCTCCTGGGTCCTGTAGTTCGCCGCTCCACTCCAGGCTGTGCATAGGCAACCATAGCGACGAAGCAGGAAGTTCCCCTGTCAGACGCTACTCAAAGGCAGCACGCTGACCAATCAGAGGCAAGCAACTCCTGCCTTTGACGTCAGCGCTCTGGCAGCTGAAGTTCCTCCCTCGTCGTTATGGTAACCCGATACACAGCCCGTACTGGTGAACAGCAAGTCACAGGAGACCGGCGAGGGAACGGAAGGTAAGGTGAGCATAATGTGTGTTTGTGCGTGTGTGGAATGACACAATAGGGGACCTGAATGGGACATTTAACAAGTTGTGGAACGAATTGTCTGCATTGCAATGATTTCCTATGGGAAATCTTGCTTTGCTGAACGAGTAACTTGGTTAACAAGCACACTCCCAGAACGGATTGTTCTCGTTAATCAAGGTTGCACTGTATCTGTATTTATTCACCCCTTGCCTTTTGTGTATGTTTTTAATTTATATCTAATAAACATTGTTAATTTTTAAGATCTCCATTTCTCTTTGGTTTTTATGGAGTGTGTATTATTTGTCCTTTTGGGTTAGTTATCTATGGATAATGCTGCATGTGTTCGATCTCCCAACAGGCTCCCGTCCCGCTCTAGCTCTGAGCTGGAGGAGCAGACGCCCAGTAAGCCGGCAGCCTCCATGGGTGACAACAGCTGTGTGTGCGCAAGAACACGACCTGTCCTCCACTGCAAAAGGAGGAGGGTGGTGAGGCCAGACAGACTTCTGCCCCTCCACAGGAAGGTAAGGGTTAAATGTGGAGATCATGGCATAATCTTGTCCAGCAAAGACACAAATATTATATAGCAATGCTATGCAGGAAATTTCAAGCCGGTCCATGCGCTATATGGGCATATTGGGACACCTATGGGAGCTTTTATGACTTCCCATTCTATATCCATAGACATAATCTGGATAGATTGACCTTTCTATCTAGAACGGTTTCTCCTCTTCTGGGAAGATTTCGGAGGGGTCTGTTGGAGGTTTTGATCACAATCTCCGTTCTAGATTTTTCCTAGTTTTATGCAGTTAAGGTCAGGGCTCTATGTGGTCAGTCATTATCTTACTTCAATTTTCCACAATCATGGGAAACAGAAAAAGGCGTTCCACAAAGTGTTCACAAAGTTGGAAGCTACAATTATCCAGAATGTCTTGTATTCTGAGGCATTACGATTTCTCTTCACTGGACCTAAGGGACCTGGACTGCCCCCCTGAAATACATCCCATAGAATTATCCCTCCTCCACCAAACTTTTCCTTGCTTGACTGCATTGTCCCAGCTGGCATTCACCAACCAAGACTTGTCCATCAGATGCCGGATAGAGCATGGTGATCCATCACTGCACGGACCAGATTTCCACTGCTCCAGTGGCGGCTGCCTTACACCACTCCATCCTGCACTTGGCATTGTGCTTGGTGATGTAAGGCTGCACTGCTATAAAAACCCATGTCTTGAAGCTCCCAGCACATGATTTTTGTGTTGATAATGATTAACCCTTTAAGGATGTGGCCAACTTCCATTTTACGCTTTTGTTTTTTCCTCCCCTTCAGAGAGCCATCATTTTTTTTCCCCTCCAACATAGCTGTATGGGGGCGTGTTTATTAGGGGATAAGTTGTAGCTGTACCTGAAACTATCATTTTTCCATACAATGGTACATGCTATGTTTTTTGTTTTTATCATATTTTTCATGGTAGTTGCGGTGACTAAAAAAATGGCAATTTGGGCATTTCTGTTTTTTCTTTCTTCACAATATTTTAAAGGGTAAGCAATTTTAATATTTTGATGCAGTTCCGGTGTCCGACATTTAACATATTAACAGTAGGAACTGGCTGCTAGAGGCAGATACTGGCTGTGGAACACAGCCATCATCTGCCTTGTACAGTGCAAGCTCTGCCTGCTTTATACACCCGCACTTGCTCTGACGTCATAGGTTTTGAAGGGCCTCATTCCTGAGGGAGTTTTGGATTTCTACAGTCAGCAGAGCGTTGGTGACTTTTCTGTCCCCTGCTCCTCAGCACTCTGTGACCCCACTCTGTAACTTTACGTGGTCTGTATGGCTGATTTTGCTCCGGTTTCTTCCTCTTCATATATCAGTCACAGGCAGTTATGGAATGTTGAGGGTCATGTACTAATTTGTTACCAGCGTGGTCCTGTAATAGGGCGTCACCGGTGGATCAGTGAGCTCTTTTAGAGCGACCCATTTGTTCTCAAATGTTAATGCTGACTGTATGACGAGGGGATAGATATTACACACCGAGGGCAAAGGGACTGAATGACAAACCTGAGAAGAGATGTGTCCCAATACTTTTGTCCATGGAGTGCATTGGGGTTTCTATAGGCACCTACTAAGTGATCCTGCAGTTTGTGGCTGGGACTGATCATAGCTTGTTCCACTGCCTGGCGACATTTCTTAACAATCATGATAATGTGGAATTTCTCTATCTGACACTAGTATATGGCTAGGGCCACATGTGTCCACCTGTCTTGGACAAGTCGTGTGACCTAAGAAGTAACTGGATGGCTGTCACGCAACTGTTTTTACAATTTGCCATATGTTAAAAAAAAATAAACAAAAAAAAACAAAGCCTAAACCTCAGCAAAGCAAATTACAACTGCAATCAATGACATGTTAGGTGTTCTGGCAAGGGTCATAATTATTATTATTATTATTATTTATTATTATAGCGCCATTTATTCCACGGCGCTTTACAAGTGAAAGAGGGTATACGTACAACAATCATTAACCGTACAAGACAGACTGGTATAGGAGGAGAGAGGACCCTGCCCGCGAGGGCTCACAGTCTACAGGGAATGGGTGATGGTACAATAGGTGAGGACAGAGCTGGTTGCGCAGTGGTCTACTGGGCTGAGGGCTATTGTAGGTTGTAGGCTTGTTGGAAGAGGTGATAATTGTATTATGTCACCTGCCACAGTGACAGATCCAGCTCTGAAAAGTGAATCTTAGGCCACGTGCACACACTGAGTATTGTGTGAGTATTTTACCTCAGTATTTGTAAGGCCACGTGCACACACTGCGTATTGTGTGAGTATTTTACCTCCGTATTTGTAAGGCCACGTGCACACACTGAGTATTTGGTGAGGTTTTTTTACCTCAGTATTTGTAGCTAAAACCAGGAGTGGAACAATCAGAGGAAAAGTATAATAGAAATACATTACTTTCTTCAGCGCTCTATTGGGAGACCCAGACGATTGGGGTATAGCTACTGCCCTCTGGAGGCCACACAAAGCACTACATTAAAAGTGCAAGGCCCCTCCCCCTCTGGCTATACCCCCCCCCCCGTGGTATCACGGGTTCTCCAGTTTTAGCTTTGTGTGCGAAGGAGGTCAGACATTCCATGCATAGCTCCACAGATTTTAGTCAGCAGTAGCTGCTGACTATTTCGGATGGAAGAAAAGAGGACACATATAGTGTCCCCAGCATGCTCCCTTCTCACCCCTGGATGGTGTTGTAAGGTTGAGGTACCTATTGCTGGTACAGGGCTGGAGCCTGTCATGCTGTTTTCCTTCCACATCCCCTTGTAGGGCTCTGTGGAAGTGGGATCCTGCCGGCCTCTCAGCTCTGATGCCGGGCTCCATCCACAGACCCATTAGAACCTGATGGAGACGGAGCAGGAGTACGATCAGGGACAGGCCCTGCATCATACAGGTACTCTGTGTCCCCGGCAGGCACAGACACACTCCGGGCTGGCTGGGTGTTGTAGTGCGCCGGGGACCGCAACGTGGAGTTGGTGTCCCTACAGATTACTGGGGGATTGTTTGTGTTTGGGAACGCAGCGCCGACCCCCTCTGGACCGGGCGGCGCTGCTGTGACTTGTGGTGCGCCGGGGATCCGCCGTCCGCGCTTTTACGGCGGCGGCGGTTATAAATTTAGTCCCCGGCTTTTTGGGCCTAGGACGCCGGCAGCTCCGTTTCGTTCCCGCCCCCACCCTGTCATTCAGGGTAGGGGAGAGACGCTGTTCGCTAGCAGCGACGAGGGCTGGAGCCTGATTTACATGCTCCAGCCCTCTCACTTGGCACAGAGGGAAGCAGGCTTCCCGCTCTTGGCCAGGAACGCCCAGGGCCCGCCCCCCTTCCTCTCTAGAGACGCCGGCAGCCATTACATGCATGCCTGGCTGGAGGAAGGACGCAAGGCTCTGGGAGACCTGGACTAGGGGCTATCTGGCGACCACACACCCGCTTTTTAAGCGGGCGGTAAGCGATTTTTCTGTGCTGGTCCCTCTAGTGCCTCACTGTGTGTCAGTGTACTGGGTACATATATATAGATATTGTATTTCTTGCACTGTGAGGTGCGCTTCTGGCTGCATATCCCAGATCGCTCTGTGGAAGCAGCAACATGTCATCCTCAAAACGCAAGGCGGCCAAGGCAAAAAGGGCTGTGTATACTGCGTGTGCTGCATGTGGGGCTAATCTACCAGCAGGCTCCGATGACCCCCATTGTGTGCAATGCTCCGACCCGGTGCTGCTTCGCCAGCCGGAGTCAGGAGAGGTAGTGACCCAGGCTGAGACGCTTGTAAGTTCTGCCCCGGTGACAGGGACGGACTTTGCAGTTTTTGCAGATAATATGTCTGTATCTATGGCAAAAATCCTTGAAACCTTGCAATCTATGCATGGGGCTCAGTCTCTGGGCACGGAGAGGCCTCAGTCCTCAGGTCCCCCTTACTTGGAATGTATCCAGCCCACAGGGGGGTCCCCGGCTTCACAGGCCGAGGATTATGACTCAGATGATGGCCCCAGCCACCCTAAGCGAGCTCGCTGGGAAAGACCCTCGACGTCTTCACACTGCTCAGGGTCTCAGCGCAATCAGTCTCCCTGCGATGTGTCGGATGAGAGTGATCAGGAATCCACTCCTGGAACCCCTCTCAACCTGGATACCCCGGATGGGGATGCCATGGTAAACGACCTTATCTCAGCCATCAATAGGCTGTTGGATATTTCTCCCCCAGCCCCTTCAGCAGAAGAGGCGGCTGCGGAGCAGGAAAAGTTTCGTTTCCTTTATCCCAAGCGTAAATTGAGTGCTTTGTTAGATCACTCTGACTTCAGAGAATCAATCCAGAAGCACGACGCTCACCCAGAAAGGCGTTTCTCTAAACGATCTAAAGATACGCGTTTCCCTTTCCCCCCTGAGGTGGTCAAGCGCTGGACACAGTGTCCAAAGGTAGACCCCCCGATTTCCAAACTTGCAGCTAGATCCATAGTTGCAGTGGAGGATGGCGCTTCACTTAAAGATGCCAATGACAGACAGATGGACCTTTGGTTAAAATCTGTCTATGAAGCTATCGGCGCGTCGTTTGCTCCGGCATTCGCAGCCGTATGGGCACTCCAGGCTATTTCAGCTGGCTTAGCAAAAGTGGATGCTATCATGCATCCAGCAGTGCCGCAAGTGGCGCACCTTACCACGCAGATGTCGGCGTTTGCGTCTTACGCTATCAATGCGGTCCTAGAATCTACCAGTCGCACCTCAATGGCGTCCGCCAATTCGGTAGTTTTGCGCAGAGCCTTGTGGTTAAAGGACTGGAAAGCAGATGCTGGTTCCAAAAAATGTTTAACCAGTTTGCCTTTGTCTAGAGATAGACTGTTTGGCGAGCCATTGGCTGACATCATTAAGCAGTCCAAGGGTAAAGACTCCTCTTTACCACAACCCAGAACATCCAAACCTCAGCAGAAAAAGTGGCAGCAGAGGTTTCAGTCCTTTCGAGGTTCGGGCAAGACACCGTTTACCTCGTCCAAAGGGACTCAGAGGACGCAAAGAAACTCAGATTCGTGGCGGACTCACACACGCCCCAAGAAAGCAAATGGAGGTACCGCTTCCAAAGCGGCTACCTCATGACTTCCAGCCCCCCCCTCCGCATCGCCGGTCGGGGGCAGGCTCTCCCGCTTTTCCGGCATTTGGATGTCACAGGTCAAAGACCGGTGGGTGACGGACATTTTGTCTCGCGGGTACAGAATCGAGTTCAATTCTCGTCCTCCAGCTCGGTTCTACAGAACCTCCCCACGTCCAGACCGAGCAGATGCTCTGCTGCAGGCGGTGGATTCCCTAAGAGCGGAAGGAGTGATTATCCCAGTCCCTCCTCAGGAACAAGGGCAAGGATTTTACTCCAATCTCTTTGTGGTTCCAAAAAAGGACGGCTCGTTCCGTCCTGTTCTGGACCTAAAACGGCTCAACAAACATGTGCACGCCAGGAGGTTCCGGATGGAAACCCTCCGCTCTGTCATTGCCTCAATGTCCAGAGGAGACTTCCTTGCCTCAATAGACATCAAAGATGCTTATCTCCACGTGCCAATTGCTACAGAACATCAACGTTTTCTACGTTTTGTGATAGGAGACGACCATTTTCAGTTCGTAGCTCTTCCATTTGGTCTGGCGACAGCCCCACGGGTCTTCACCAAGGTCATGGCGGCGGTGGTAGCAGTCTTGCACTCTCAGGGACACTCGGTGATCCCTTACCTAGACGACTTATTGGTCAAAGCTCCCTCTCAGGAGGCATGTCAGCACAGCCTGAATGCTACGCTGGAGACTCTACAGTCTTTCGGATGGATCATCAACTTTCCAAAGTCGATCCTATCACCGACTCAGTCACTAACGTATCTTGGCATGGAGTTTCATACTCTAGCAGCGATAGTGAAGCTTCCGCTGGACAAGCAGCGGTCACTACAGACAGGGGTGCAATCTCTTCTGCAGGGCCAGTTGCATCCCTTGCGGCGCCTCATGCATTTCCTAGGGAAGATGGTGGCAGCCATGGAAGCAGTTCCCTTTGCGCAGTTTCATCTGCGCCCACTTCAATGGGACATTCTCCGCCAATGGGACGGGAAGTCAACGTCCCTGGACAGGAAAGTCTCGCTTTCCCAGACGGCCAAAGACTCTCTACAATGGTGGCTCCTTCCCACCTCATTGTCTCAGGGAAGATCCTTCCTGCCCCCATCCTGGGCAGTAGTCACGACAGATGCGAGTCTGTCAGGGTGGGGAGCAGTATTTCTCCACCACAGGGCTCAGGGGACGTGGACTCCGCAGGAGTCCACCCTTCAGATCAATGTTCTGGAGATCAGAGCAGTGTATCTTGCTCTACTGGCCTTCCAACAGTGGCTGGAAGGAAAGCAGATCCGAATCCAATCGGACAACTCCACAGCGGTGGCATACATCAACCACCAAGGAGGGACGCGCAGTCGGCAAGCCTTCCAAGAAGTCCGGCGCATTCTAATGTGGGTGGAGGACAGAGCATCCACCATATCCGCGGTTCACATTCCAGGCGTAGAAAACTGGGAAGCAGACTTCCTCAGTCGCCAGGGCATGGACGCAGGGGAATGGTCCCTTCACCCGGACGTGTTTCAGGAAATCTGTCGCCGCTGGGGAGTGCCGGACGTCGACCTAATGGCATCCCGGCACAACAACAAGGTCCCGGCATTCATGGCGAGGTCGCGCGATCAAAGAGCTCTGGCGGCAGACGCCTTGGTTCAAGATTGGTCGCAGTTTCAGCTCCCATACGTGTTTCCGCCTCTGGCGCTCTTGCCCAGAGTGCTACGCAAGATCAGATCCGAGTGCAGCCGCGTCATACTCGTCGCTCCAGACTGGCCGAGGAGGTCGTGGTATCCGGATCTGTGGCATCTCACGATCGGTCGACCATGGTCACTGCCAGACCGACCAGACTTACTGTCCCAAGGGCCGTTTTTCCATCAGAATTCTGCGGCCCTGAACCTGACTGTGTGGCCATTGAGTCCTGGATCCTAGCATCTGCTGGATTATCTCAGGGAGTCGTTGCCACAATGAGACAAGCTAGAAAGTCGAATTCGGCTAAGATCTACCACAGAACGTGGAAGATTTTCTTGTCCTGGTGCTCTGCTCAGGGAGTGTCTCCCTGGCCATTTGCATTGCCCAAGTTTCTTTCCTTTCTGCAATCGGGGTTAGAAAAGGGCTTGTCGCTCAGCTCCCTTAAAGGGCAAGTTTCGGCACTATCCGTGTTTTTTCAGAAGCGTCTAGCACGTCTTCCTAAGGTGCGCACGTTCCTGCAGGGGGTCTGTCATATTGTGCCCCCGTACAAGCGACCGTTAGATCCATGGGATCTGAACAGGGTACTAGTTGCTCTCCAGAAGCCGCCCTTCGAGCCTCTGAAGGAAGTTTCCTTTTCTCGGCTGTCGCAGAAAGTGGCGTTTCTTGTTGCGATCACATCGCTTCGGCGAGTGTCTGAGCTGGCAGCTCTGTCATCTAAGGCTCCCTTCCTGGTGTTCCACCAGGACAAGGTTGTGCTGCGCCCCATTCCGGAGTTTCTTCCTAAGGTCGTATCCTCTTTTCATCTTAATCAGGATATTTCCTTGCCTTCTTTTTGCCCTCATCCGGTTCACCGGTATGAAAAGGCCTTACGTTTGCTAGATCTGGTGAGAGCACTCAGAATCTACATTTCCCGCACGGCGCCCATACGCCGTGCCGATGCACTTTTCGTCCTTGTCGCTGGTCCGCGCAAGGGGTTGCAGGCTTCTAAAGCCACCCTGGCTCGATGGATCAAAGAACCAATTCTAGAGGCCTACCGTTCTGCGGGGCTTCCGGTTCCTTCAGGGCTAAAAGCCCACTCCACCAGAGCCGTGGGTGCGTCCTGGGCATTACGCCACCAGGCTTCGGCTCAACAGGTGTGCCAGGCAGCTACCTGGTCCAGTCTGCACACTTTCACCAAGCATTATCAGGTGCATACCTATGCTTCGGCGGATGCCAGCTTAGGTAGAAGAGTCCTGCAGGCGGCAGTGACACCCCCGTAGGGGAGGGCTGTTTTGCAGCTCTAACATGAGGTATTTATTTACCCACCCAGGGACAGCTTTTGGACGTCCCAATCGTCTGGGTCTCCCAATAGAGCGCTGAAGAAGAAGGGAATTTTGTTACTTACCGTAAATTCCTTTTCTTCTAGCTCTTATTGGGAGACCCAGCACCCGCCCTGTTGTCCTTCGGGATGTTTTTTTGTTGTTTGCGGGTACACATGTTGTTCATGTTGAACGGTTTTTCAGTTCTCCGATGTTATTCGGAGTTAATTTGTTTAAACCAGTTATTGGCTTCCTCCTTCTTGCTTTGGCACTAAAACTGGAGAACCCGTGATACCACGGGGGGGTATAGCCAGAGGGGGAGGGGCCTTGCACTTTTAATGTAGTGCTTTGTGTGGCCTCCAGAGGGCAGTAGCTATACCCCAATCGTCTGGGTCTCCCAATAAGAGCTAGAAGAAAAGGAATTTACGGTAAGTAACAAAATTCCCTTCTTTATACAGACGCCTGGTCCCACAAATAGTCAGATCCCATAAATACTGAGGTAAAAAATTCACCAAATACTCACTACACGTATGCACGTGGCCTTAAAAGAGGTGTCTGTACATGGCCTTTAAAGGAGGTGTCCACGTGAGCATGTGCCCTTAAAGGGCGTGTCCACACAGGACACATTTGTCATTTAGGCACATTGCCATCATGGTGGGGGTATTCTGGTAAGAGGGCAAAGCTGCTCAAGGATTTTGTGCCCTGAGGAAGTGACTATATACGACATGGCCACGTGATCGTTCTCTGGGAGCCGTGTAATACTACAGGACACATGGCAGCAGCTTTCCCGGGTGGTCAGTGGAGCATCACTGGCACTGTCTTGAGAAAGGGGGTACTTCATAATTTCTGTTTAATACAAAGGATCCTCTACATTTTAATCCAATCCATGTGATCCTATTGCTCATCATAATTGTCCTGGAGACTTTCCCCTCCCCCACCCTATGTATAGTGCTGAGCTCCCATTGCGCGGTCTGTTCCCTTTCTATCCTCCATTGCGGAAACATTAACTGTGATGTTTAGAAATGTGGAGTCCGGGGCCGCTGTCTGCTCCATTTCTGTCAGATACACTTGCAGAACTCACAATGGACTCTTTAGGACGAGCTACCTGTACGTATTTGGGTGTAGGTGTGTCTTTGTGATTGCTCAGTAATGAAGTCTGTGCACACACCACTTAACTTGAAAGCCAGGGTCTCTACAACAGCCGGGGTCAGAGTGCTCTCCAATCCCGGCCTTTTTGTCTACAACATTTTCTCGCTCCTGGTGATTACTGTGCAAAGAGTAGTACCCTATACACAGTCTAGATACATACATTGCATGTGTATAGTTTTTATATTTTGGGTTTTTGTACGCTTGTGTGGGTTAAAAAAGCAAAAAAAAGTTTCTCTCCCATCTATGAAATAGTATAAATGTGTCATTGTTGGGCAACTTGTAGTGACTCAATAGCCGTAAATAAGGAAAATGAATCATTGTTTGTGGTGGGAAACCTGGATGTTTATCGCCCTCTGCTGGTGAGCAAGTGTTAACATCGGTGTTTTTTTCTCCTCCTCCTTACCATCTGCACAGGTTCAGCGCAGTGTTCCTCGGCCCTGTGAGGTTTCCTCATCGTGTGTCATGTGTGCCACTTACCCAGGGGTCTCATGCCAGTTTCCATACAGTGATCCACTATCAGAACGTCTGACCCTCATGGATCCAGCTATTCATCCTGTACTGTCCTTTCCCGCTGGTGAGTGTAAGATTACTGGAGAATATACAGATGTAGCATGCTGTGGGAATGGCCTGAGACCGGCACAGATAGGCATAAGTGACAGTGATGCACCTTCTAATCTGGATCGGCCTCCACTAGAGATGGTGGAAATCGATTCATAGGTCCCAGTACAGCGGCCATCTGTGGCCATCAAACAGTAGCCCTACACACTGCCTCTTACATTTCGGCATTCCTGGCTGTTTTTCTAATTAGCCAGCCTGGCATGACCTCATAGTCATACAATATCGTGACAGCCCGGCTGATCAAAGGGGCAACCATGGATGCCAAGAGGTGGTTCTCAGATGCCCCATCCATTGGCTACAGATTACTGATGTGGCTCTGGTCTGGGTTCTGCGACTTGATTCGCACCATCTTTAGTCTCCACTATTGTGACAAATCTCATAAATCACAGCAAAGATCCCATAATGCAATATTTTTTGCTTCATTATGTTTTTGAGAACATTTTTTCCCAATAGTACACCCTGCAACTCTCGGGAAATGCTCCAGAGGCTGCGGGATGTTGGGAGTACGGAGAATCCAGAGCACATCCTATGAATAGACTAGAACACTTTCTAGATATATATATATTCGAAATGATGCTAATATGGGAAGCACTAAAACAAGGCTGGAAAGACATATGCTGGCACTTGTAGTTTCCCGGTACATTGATGTGACCAGAGCTGATGACCATCTTATCTCTGTATTAGATGTCCCTGTTGGTCTGCGACTTCACTCCCTACTTCGTTCACACAACAAGATGGAAAGACTAAAATCAAGCAAAAAATTAAAACATCGACCCCAAAATCAAGCCCTCTCCACCTCGGAAGGTCCTCGTACAGACAGAACGGCCGGACTCTTCCATTCTCACAGTAAGTGTGATGGCCCTTCCTTCATATGTTGTGCATGAATGTGATTATGGCGTGTGGCTCTTCAGCTGTTGTGATGCCACAATTACCAACATTTCACAGCAGCTGAAGAATCGCTACTTTCGGACCGGTCCTTAAATCTTTTCTTCCTGTTTTAGGACTCTCTGTCCATAGGCCTTCTCCAGAAAACCTCCTGAAACAGCACTTGGAGCCCTTACCACGCACCTTAAAGTTTGAGCGCATGTCATCTCTAAAGCCGGAGCGCACACTCTCCCTCTCTATATCTCACAACAAAAAGAGGCATTATAGTCCCCTGGAACGAGATGGTAAGATTGGCCGCCAGTGTTACCTGTAGTCGCAGCCTCTGGCCACTAACCTCGGAGATTCTCCCATTTTGCTTTGTCAGCAGGAAGGCATGACATGGAGAGTGGTAGGTCCAGTCCTGGTTCCGAAAACCTTCCCGGCATGTCTCATACGCCTTTGTCTCGACAACAGTCAACTCTTTCTGAAGGGACAAGTTCTGCATCGCTCAGCGCTGCTGCTGCCGCTGCGGCTGCGGTACGTGGTGGCTTACTTGTTTCCAGTTCTGTTGTGCCAGGCTGTCATCATTGCATACAGGGAGCTTTTGGCTTTTTAGGCTGGAGCTATTTGGCGACTTTGGCTAATACACAGGACATGCCGCAAAACATTGCTTTATGTCACAGCTACATTGAAGTATAAATAATGCAAGCAAATGGAGTCACATTTCACCTTGCAACCTGCAGGGAACCATAACAAACAAGTCCAAAAACCTAAAGTAACGATTACACAAAATTCCTCCACCTGGAGTGGGAACCTCAAGATGTGCGACATTGTACAAAACCAAGAAACACTTTTTTTTTTTTATTTTTTTTTATAGGAAGAGTGCCACACCTGCCTATGGGTTGTCTGGTATTGCAACTTAAGCGGGCTTTACACACTGCGATATCGGTCCCGATATCGCTAGTGTGGGTACTCGCCCCCATCTGTTGCGCGACACGGGCAAATCGCTGCCCGTGCCGCACAACATCGCCCAGACCCGTCACACATACCTGCCCGGCGACGTCGCTGTGACCGGCGAACCGCCTCCATTCTAAGGGGGCGGTCCGTGCGGCGTCACAGCAACGTCACTGAGCGGCCGCCCAATAGCGGCGGAGCTGAGCGGGACGTAACATCCCGCCCACCTCCTTCCTTCCGCATAGCAGCCGGGAGGCAGGTAAGGAGAGGTTCCTCGTTCCTGCAGCGTCATACGGAGCGATGTGTGCTGCCGCAGGAACGACGAACAACCTCGTTACTGCTGCAGTAATGATTTTTGAGAATGGACGCCCATGTCACCGATGAGCGATTTTGCACGTTTTTGCAACGATGCAAAATCGCTCATCGGTGTCACGCGCAACGGCATCGCTAAAGCGGCCGGATGTGCGTCACCAATTCCGTGACCCCAACGAGTTCGCATTAGCGATGTCGTAGCGTGTAAAGCCCCCTTTAGTCCTTCTAAAAGTGGCCAAGATGCAATATTGCACACAAAAGTGGCGCTGTTTTTGGCAAAAAGTAACCTTTTTATATTTTTTTGGACAACTTTTAACCCCATCACCCCAGGCGAGTTTCCATTTTTTTTTTTCTCTCCCCTTCTTCTGAGAGCCGTAACTTTTTTTTTTTTTTTTCGTCAATCATGCCGTATAAGGACTTGTATTTTTGCGGGATGAGTTGTACTTTTAGCTAAAACAATTAGTTTTACCATATAGTGTAATGGAAAAGTTGCAAAAAAACCTGCACTTGCATGATTTATTTTTGGGTATTCACCGTGTTCACTATATGGTAAAACTGATGTATCTGTTTGATGCCTCATGTCGGTATGAGTTCGTAACTACCAAACATGTATAGCTTCACTGTTATCTTAGGGGTTCTCATTTTTCGGGATATGCGGCACATTGATGGCATTTTGCACAGATGCTATGTTTTGATCGCCTGTTATTACATTTTGCGCAAAATTCGGGATGACCAAAAAAACTTAAATTTGGCGTTTGGAACTTTTTTGCCACTATGCAGTTTACCGATCAGGTTAATTGATTTTATATTTTGATCAAGCATTTCTGAATACGGTGATACCAAATGTGTAATATTTTTTTTTTTTTTATTATTTTGTTTTAACCCTTTAATTTTCAATGGGGTGGATTTGCACTTTTATCTTTTAATTTTTTGTTTTCTTTTTTTTTTCTACTAGTCCCTCTAGGGGGTTATAAGGATTAGTAGTCTGAACGCTCATTCATTTTTCCTGATCAAAGCAGCACAGCTCTGATCAGCAGAAATGCTGCGTTCTTGTTACAGCTGCTGTTCTGGCGGCTGTCATAGGAGCTACGTTATGATGGCGACAGGAGTCATCACATGACCTGTCGCTACCATGGCACCCATCAACTTCCCTTGATCACATCACATGGCCTCCGATGCCGGCAAGGAAAGGCGATTTCCCCGTCGCAACCATTTAAATCGTGCTGTCACATTTTGACAGCATAATCTAAGGGGTTAACATGCACGGGTGGATCGCGTATCCACCTGCACCTGCGAAGCACACGTCTGCTGTTCAAATCATCAGACTTATGCGGGGATTGTTGCTGGCTCACTGCCGGCGGTGATTACCCCTTCATGATTAACGTCCTAGGAACCACTTAGGACTTTTTGCGACTTTCTTGTGGTTCTTTGCGGGTCATAATGCAACCTCATTAACTTGCATTATGCTGCAGTGTAGGAGCATCATGCAGTGATCTTTGCCCGCATGACCTGTGTAGTGGCCAAAGTCATCATTCTGACCCCCGACCTCACATCACCAGTTACAAGCTCCAATTATGTTTGATGGCAATAAGGAAGATGTCTGTGTTGGTCCTCCAATATTTGCAAGAACAGAGCACAGGTAAGGCCCCGTCACACACAGAGATAAATCTTTGGCAGATCTGTGGTTGCAGTGAAATCATGGACATATTGTTCCATTTGTACACAGCCACAAACCTGGCACTGATTGTCCACAATTTCACTGCAACCACAGATCTGCCGCAGATTTATCTCTGTGTGTGACAGGGCCTGTAGTGCTTATCTAAGAGAACCCTGTCCTCTATTAAGTATTGGAGGGCTTGCAATTATTATGATGGACCAGAATGCTGTGTCTTGTGGAGACGAGATCATTGTAGGGGGTTCAGAAGCCCCCTTATTGAGTGTCTGAGAAATGGCTGCTATTGGCTCACACCTTTCATGTAAAGTCTTGACAATACTGGTTGTAAGGTTTTTCGTCTCTGGGCAGGTGAACATCAATGCAGGGGTAAGAGCAGACTGGCTGATTCTTTGCTGGACACCACACCATCATGTATTACTTTGTCATTTAGTAATGGTACCATGTATTACTACATATTGGAAAAATGGCTGCACTTCCAGGTTTACTCTGTGAATCAGCTGCGCCCCTGGAGTTTAAGAATCTGACCCCAAGCTCAATGCTCTTGGATTGGGGTGGACCACTGAAACATTATACTGGAGGTGGGAGCTGGATGTTTATAGGACCACAGAGTGCAAAAGTCCCGACCTACACTGGCCCTGGTCCCTTTATTGGGTGACAGTACTACCCTCACAGAGGTGTGAACACGGTCGTAGGTTTCAACAGCCATCCATTCATGCGCTTACCATGCTTATAGTAAAATGCCAGTGCACAGTTATTGAGGCTGACAGCGCCCTCTGCTGGTGGAGCTTCAGAACTTTGTGTTGCTGAAATGGTTTTCCTTTTACAGTGGAACTTTGGATTGCGAGCATAATTCGTTTTGTGAGTGTGCTCGTAATCCAAGTTATTTGTATGGAAAAGCAACTTTTCCCATAGGAAACAATTGAAACAATTCGCTCCACCACTTCCCTACTGTGTAATATATACATATATATATATATATATATATATATATATATATATATATATATATATATATATATTACAGTGCCTGCAAGTAGTATTCAACCCCCTGCAGATTTAGCAGGTTTGATAAGATGCAAATAAGTTAGAGCCTGCAAACTTCAAACAAGAGCAGGATTTATTAACAGATGCATAAATCTTACAAACCAACAAGTTATGTTGCTCAGTTAAATTTTAATAAATTTTCAACATAAAAGTGTGGGTCAATTATTATTCAACCCCTAGGTTTAATATTTTGTGGAATAACCCTTGTTTGCAATTACAGCTAATAATCGTCTTTTATAAGACCTGATCAGGCCGGCACAGGTCTCTAGAGTTATCTTGGCCCACTCCTCTATGCAGATCTTCTCAAAGTTATCTAGGTTCTTTTGGTGTCTCATGTGGACTTTAATCTTTAGCTCCTTCCACAAGTTTTCAATTGGGTTAAGGTCAGGAGACTGACTAGGCCACTGCAACACCTTGATTTTTTCCCTCTTGAACCAGGCCTTGGTTTTATTGGCTGTGTGCTTTGGGTCGTTGTCTTGTTGGAAGATGAAATGACGACCCATCTTAAGATCTTTGATGGAGGAGCGGAGGTTCTTTGCCAAAATCTCCAGGTAGGCCGTGCTATCCATCTTCCCGTGGATACGGACCAGATGGCCAGGCCCCTTGGCTGAGAAACAGCCCCACAGCATGATGCTGCCACCACCATGCTTGACTGTAGGGATGGTATTCTTGGGGTCGTATGCAGTGCCATCCAGTCTCCAAACGTCACGTGTGTGGTTGGCACCAAAGATCTCGATCTTGCTCTCATCAGACCAGAGAACCTTGAGCCAGTCTGTCTCAGAGTCCTCCAAGTGATCATGAGCAAACTGTAGACGAGCCTTGACATGACGCTTTGAAAGTAAAGGTACCTTACGGGCTCGTCTGGAATGGAGACCATTGCGGTGGAGTACGGTACTTATGGTATTGACTGAAATCAATATCCCGACTGCCATGAAATCTTCCCGGAGCTCCTTCCTTGTTGTCCTTGGGTTAGCCTTGACTCTTCGGACAAGCCTGGCCTCGGCACGGGTGGAAACTTTCAAAGGCTGTCCAGGCCGTGGAAGGCTAACAGTAGTTCCATAAGCCTTCCACTTCCGGATGATGCTCCCAACAGTGGAGACAGGTAGGCCCAACTACTTGGAAAGGGTTTTGTACCCCTTGCCAGCCTTGTGACCCTCCACGATCTTGTCTCTGATGGCCTTGGAATGCTCCTTTGTCTTTCCCATGTTGACCAAGTATGAGTGCTGTTCACAAGTTTAGGGAGGGTCTTAATTAGTCAGAAAAGGCTGGAAAAAGAGATAATTAATCCAAACATGTGAAGCTCATTGTTCTTTGTGCCTGAAATACTTCTTAATACTTTAGGGGAACCAAACAGAATTCTTGTGGTTTGAGGGGTTGAATAATAAATGTAAATCACACTATTTTCACCTATCCTCCGTTCCCTGGTTCTTGCAGTCTGCAGGCATGTAGACCCAGTAGTGATCGCGGCCGATGCAGGGGCTGCCGCTGTCAGTGATTCAGCAGCAGACGTCATACGCATGAGCCGTTGGCCTCTGATTGGTCAGCGTGCTGTCTTTAAGAGGCGTCGGCAGACATGAAGCACAGACAGCAGCAGCCCCTGCAGCGGCTGCGATTTGTTACTGGATCCATGTGCCTGCGGACCATAAGAAGCAGAGCTGGTTAGAGCGCGATGAAAGTACGGAACCGGAAGATTGTGCGGTGAGTATTTGCTTGTACAGCAAAGTATTACTCGCAAACAGTGTTACAAATTTACAGCAAGCTTTGCTCGTATAGCGAAATGCTCGCACACCGGGTTACTTGTAATCTGAGATTCCACTGTATTTAGCTTATATCAGGGGTGTCAAACTCAAGCCCCACAGACCAGTCCGGCCCAGCACATCATTTTATGTGGCCCTCAAGCTGGGTTGCCAGTAAAACCCGAGTGCTTTTCTCTGCCGACCATAGCGTCTGGCACTAAAAAAAAAAAGCACTGTCCGTGGTTTATTAAAAAATTTTCCACTAGTTTGTACTGCATGCATTCTAAAGAGGCTGCCGTGTGCAGTACACATGGTAGATGGTAGAATGTATGGGCTCCTGGTAGGTGTGACACAATTTGTCACATGTTCTTGGCGTCCTTCTGGGCGAGAGTGCAGCGCACCAATCGACGAAGTGGCTGGAACTCAGGAGAGATGTGACGCGCTCCCATTCTTTAGCCATTATTCACTGCATCAATGAAAAGCTTCAGGTGAAAAAGGGCAAACGATGGATTTGGGGGTCTATACTGCTGTGGGGGGTATGCCTGTGAAAGAGTTTAGGGGAACTATAATACAGGGGGGTGCCTATGGTGGACGTTTAGGTGTGTGTCCTTCTACTGGGTAAAGAGCTGGAGGGAAAAGAGCGCAATAAGATCTTACCCAGTAACCAGAAGTAAAAATAATGAGAATGTGCTCACCTGGGCGGCACGTTGGCTCAGTGGTTAGCACTGCAGCCTTGCAGCACTGGGGTCCTGGGTTCAAATCCCACCAAGGACACCATCTGCAAGGAGTTTGTATGTTCTCCCCGTGTTTGCATGGGTTTCCTCCGGGTACCCCGGTTTCTCCCACACTCAAAAAGACATACAGATAGGGACTCTAGATTGTGAGCCCCAATGGGGACAGTGTTGCCAATGTATGTAAAGCGCTATGGAATTAATAGCGCTATATAAATGAATTAAAATATTAATAAAATTATTATATTATTACTTTATTGGCTGTGTATCACACAACCAGAAGTAAAGCCTGTAATGAGCGGCTGCAGAGTCCACGTGCTGAAGAAGCCAAAAATCACTCGGGAACACTGTAAATAAGGAACCGTTACTGCGCTGCTGGAGATACGACACACATCCAGAAAAGGTAGAATGCAAGGTGATTTAATTCAACGCATTTCAAAGTGTAACCCATGGTCATACTGGTGGATTTCATGATTAAGTGGTTACACTTCGAAACGTGATGAATTAAACCACCTTGCATTATACCTCTCCTGGATCTCCTGGATGTGTGTCGTATCTCCAGCAGCGCACTAACAGTTAACATTTACAGTGTTCCCGAGTGATCCTTCTATCCAGGGACAGCTCTTGTGCAATCTTAATACTCCGGTACAGCTCTACTATAGCACCTGGCCCGTTTGTGCATAGCAGTCCATGCTCCTTCCGTGTTGCAGGAGATCTACATGAGCCATTACAAGCGGCCCTTTGAAGGAAGCTTTAATGCTGAGGAAATGCCTGGTGAAAGTGAGTTTGAAACGCTTGGCTTATACTGTATATTCGCCATCAGCGCTTTACAGGCATCCCTGTCCCCATTGGGGCTCACAATCTAAATTCCCTATCAGTTATGTCTTTGAGTGGGACAGGTGATAGGCAAACCCCACATACAAACCCCTTGCAGATGTTGTCCTTGGTGGGGTTTGAACCAGACCTCCGTGCTAACTTCTGAGCCACTGTGCTGCTCTATTAAGTTGGACAGCACATGGTTATGGAAATAATTTTTCAGCTGCCTTTGTTTAGTGCCAATTTAGTCAGGTTGAGATTCAGAAGAGACATTGCAAATATACATAATTATCGCGTACATATACATGTATATAATCTATATGTAACTAGACTTGTATAGGTTAATATGTCATTGATTTTGACTTCCTCGAATGCACTTTTTTTTACTGTTCTCGAATTGGATGCGTGACTGTTTTTGTCCTAATACCCCACAGGCTGCCAGGAGGCGACGGGTGGAGACTTCCTATGATATTGACAACATCGTGATACCCATGTCTGTGGCGGCCACCACCAGAGTAGAAAGGCTCCAATACAAGGAGATCCTCACTCCCAGGTATGGACATAGATCATGGATAATGCATAGCGTATAGACCATGGAATTTTCTCCCCAAACAGTATGCAATGGGATTGTTCAGGAAAAAAAAAAAGTGTGTATGTGTGTCTGTGTTATATAAAAATTATATATATTACATAATGTATAGAAACGCAGCACCACAACTGTGCAAATTGTCTGGTATTGAAATTCTATGCCCTCCCATGTGTGGTGGTTTGTTTTTTACTAAATTTGTGTATACAAGTGTGTGCATTAACTCCAGAACCTGTTTTCACCTTCGTGACCCTGCCATTTTTTTTTTTTCCCCCCAATTCTGACCGGTGTCACTTTGAGGTTATAACACTGGAACGCTTCTCTGGGATTGTTTTGTTTTTTTCTTTGTCGCTCCATTGGGAGACCCAGACAATTGGGTGTATAGCTTATGCCTCCGGAGGTCACACAAAGCATTACACTTAAAAGTGTAAACCCCTCCCCTCTGCCTATACACCCGCCCGTGCATCACGGGCTCCTCAGTTTTATTGCTTTGTGGAAGGAGGCACACATCCACGCAAGCTCCACATTTTAGTCAGCAGCAGCTGCTGACTATATCGGATGGAAGAAAAGTGGGCCCATACAGGGCCCCCAGCATGCTCCCTTCTCACCCCACTCGGGTCGGCGGTGCTGTTAAGGTTGAGGTACCCATTGTGGGTACATAGGCAGGAGCCACATGCTGTTTTCCTTCCCCATCCCTTAGGGGCTCTGGGTGAAGTGGGATCCTGACCGGTCACCAGGCGCTGGGACCGCGCTCCCTCCGCAGCCCCTGGGGGAATCTGCTGGACAGGAGCCGGGTATCATCAGGGACAAGGCCCTGCGACTCTGAGGTACTCTGTGTCCCCTTGGGGACGGCGCATAGTGCGCCTGGGTAATGGACACTGCAGCAGCTGCTGGGTGTGTTAGTGCGCCGGGACTACCGCGCTGGCCGCGCTTGTTTGCCGGCCGCGCTTATAACTTTAGTCCCCGGCTTTTGCGGCCTAGTGCCGCATATTCCCGCCCCCGGGCCTGCCAGTCAGGGGTAAGGGCGGGACGCTGCACTGGACGTCAGCGCTGAGGGCAGGAGCATACTTTGTATCCTCCTCCCCCCTCACTGAGCACCGTGGGGCACCAGATTCCCGCACTTTTACAGGCACGCCCACGGCCCCCTCCTCCTCTCTGAACGCCGGCAGCCATTGCTACAAGACGCTGGAGAACTTCAGAGGGGAGACAACTGAGCTCCACAGCTCTGGGAGGCCCAGGCAGGGATCTGGTGGTCACACAACCGCTGGGAGCGGTCGGTAAGCCGCACCTGTTACTAGGTGCTGGTCCCCCTGGGTGCCGAATTGTATATTTATATGCTTATAGTGTATACATTTACTCTGTACGGCCTCACTGTTAGCGTTTGGCTATATACCCTCACTGATTATTCTAAGAGGAGAAACAGCATGTCGTCTGCAAAAAGCAAGGGTACCAAAGCACAGGCTTACTTTGCAACCTGTACCTCATGTGCGGCAATGCTTCCTGCAGGTTCCACCTACCCTCATTGTGTGCAATGCTTGGCCCCTGTGACACTCACTCAGCCGGAGTCTCAGCCACTGGTGGGACCCCCGGCCCAGGTGGAACCTCCGGCCCCCACTGTCCAGGTGACAGGGACAGAGTTTGCAGTATTTGCTGACAAACTTTGAGTCTATGGATAGATGGTCTGCTAAGATACTGGAAGCTTTGCAGTCCAGACCTGTAACACAGGCCCCGGGCACTGTTGATTCATTGCCCCCATGCCCCCCTCGGTCGGAGCAGCAAAGAGCTCCTGGGTCAACTCATAGGTCCCAAGGGGAGGACTCCGACACGGACCGCAGTCCCAGACCGACTAAGCGGGCTCGTTGGGAGCGTCCCTCGACTTCATCACACTGTTCAGGGTCTCAGCATGAGGACTCTCTGGAGGATGAAGCAGATGCGGCAGATCAGGACTCTGATCCTGACGCCGCGCTCAACCTTGATACGCCTGAAGGGGACGCCATAGTAAACGACCTTATAGCGTCAATCAATCAGGTGTTAGATCTTTCTCCTCCACCCCTTCCGATTGAGGGGTCAGCTTCTCAGCAGGAGAAATTTCATTTTAGGTTTCCCAAACGTACACGGAGTGCGTTTCTTGATCACTCCGACTTCAAAGACGCAGTCCAGAAGCACCGAGCTTTTCCGGATAAGCGCTTTACTAAGCGACTTCATGACACACGTTATCCCTTCCCCCCCTGACGTAGTCAAGGGTTGGGCCCAGTGTCCCAAGGTGGATCCTCCAGTCTCTAGACTGGCGGCCAGATCCATAGTTGCAGTGGCAGATGGTGCATCACTAAAGGATGCCACTGACAGGCAGATAGAGCTCCTGATGAAATCCATCTATGAGGCTATCGGCGCGTCCTTTGCTCCGGCATTTGCTGCCGTATGTGCACTACAAGCTATCTCAGCTTGTCAGTCTGAGATTAATGCACTCACACGAGCCGCGACTCCGCAGGTTGTGTCATTAACCTCTCAGGCGTCGGCGTTTGCGTCCTACGCCATGAATGCGGTACTAGACTCTGCGAGCCGTACAGCGGTAGCATCCGCCAATTCAGTGGCAGTCCGCAGGGCCATGTGGCTACGTGAATGGAAGGCAGACTCTGCTTCCAAGAAATTTTTAACCGGTTTGCCGTTTTCTGCGAGCAATTGGATGAAATCATTAAACAATCCAAGGGTAAGGACTCGTCCTTACCCCAGTCCAAACCTAACAGACCTCAACAACGGAAGGTACAATCGAGGTTTCGGTCCTTTCGGCCCTCAGGCAGGTCTCAATTCTCCTCGTCCAACAGGCCTCAAAAGGATCAGAGGAACTCTGATTCATGGCGGTCTAAGGCACGTCCTAAAAAGACCGCCGGAGGAACCGCTCCCAAAGCGGCCTCCTCATGACTTTCGGCCTCCCCAAACCGCATCCTCGGTCGGTGGCAGGCTCTCCCGCTTTTGCGACGCCTGGTTCCCACATGTCCAAGACCGATGGGTGAGAGACATTCTGTCTCACGGTTACAGGATAGAGTTCAATTCTCGTCCTCCGATTCGTTTCTTCAGAACATCTCCGCCCCCCGAGCGAGCCGATGCTCTTCTGCAGGCGGTGAACTCTCTGAAGGCAGAAGGAGTAGTTATCCCCGTTCCCCTTCAGCAATGGGGTCACGGTTTTTACTCCAACTTGTTTGTCGTACCAAAAAAGGACGGATCTTTCCGTCCCGTCCTGGACCTCAAACTGCTCAACAAACACGTGAAAACCAGACGATTCCGGATGGAATCTCTCCGCTCCGTCATCGCCTCGATGTCCCAGGGAGACTTCCTAGCATCAATAGACATCAGGGATGCTTATCTCCACGTGCCGATTGCACCAGAGCATCAGCGCTTCCTGCGTTTCGCCATCGGGGACGAACACCTTCAGTTCGTGGCATTGCCTTTCGGCCTGGCAACAGCCCCACGGGTCTTCACCAAGGTCATGGCAACAGTGGTTGCAGTCCTACACTCTCAGGGACACTCAGTGATCCCTTACTTGGACGATCTTCTTGTCAAGGCCCCCTCTCGGGTGGCATGCCAACACAGCCTGAACATTGCTCTGGAGACACTCCAGAGGTTCGGGTGGATCATCAATTTCCCAAAGTCAAAACTGACACCGACACAATCGCTGACATATCTCGGGATGGAGTTTCACACTCTCCCAGCGATAGTGAAACTTCCGCTGGACAAACAACGATCACTACAGACAGGGGTGCGATCTCTCCTCCGAGCCCAGTCGCACCCCTTGAGACGCCTCATGCACTTCCTAGGGAAGATGGTGGCAGCAATGGAGGCAGTTCCATTTGCACAGTTTCATCTGCGTCCTCTTCAATGGGACATTCTCCGCAAATGGGACAGGAAATCGACGTCCCTCGACAGGAACGTCTCCCTTTCTCGGGCAGCCAAGGCATCCCTTCAGTGGTGGCTTCTTCCCACTTCTTTGTCGAAGGGGAAATCCTTCCTGCCCCCATCCTGGGCTGTGGTCACGACGGACGCGAGTCTGTCAGGGTGGGGAGCGGTCTTCCTCCACCACAGGGCTCAGGGTACCTGGACTCAGCCAGAGTCCTCCCTTCAGATCAATGTTCTGGAGATAAGGGCAGTGTATCTAGCCCTGAAGGCGTTCCAGCCGTGGCTGGAAGGCAGGCAGATCCGAATTAAGTCTGACAACGGCGGTGGCATACATCAACCACCAAGGCGGCACGCGCAGTCGGCAAGCCTTCCAGGAAGTTCGGCGGATTCTGCTGTGGGTGGAAGCCACAGCCTCCACCATCTCCGCAGTTCACATCCCGGGCGTAGAAAACTGGGAAGCAGACTTTCTCAGTCGCCAGGGCATGGACGCAGGGGAATGGTCTCTTCACCCGGACGTGTTTCAAGAGATCTGTTGCCGCTGGGGGAAGCCGGACGTCGACCTAATGGCGTCCCGGCACAACAACAAGGTCCCAGCATTCATGGCACGGTCTCAAGATCACAGAGCTCTGGCGGCAGACGCCTTAGTTCAGGATTGGTCGCAGTTTCAACTGCCTTATGTCTTTCCTCCTCTGGCACTGCTGCCCAGAGTGTTACGCAAGATCAGGTCCGACTGCCGCCGCGCCCTCCTCGTCGCCCCGGACTGGCCAAGGAGGTCGTGGTACCCGGATCTGTGGCATCTCACGGTGGGTCAACCGTGGGCACTACCAGACCGACCAGACTTGCTGTCTCAAGGGCCATTTTTCCATCTGAATTCTGCGGCCCTCAACCTGACTGTGTGGCCATTGAGTCCTGGATCCTAGCGTCTTCAGGGTTATCTCAAGAGGTCATTGCCACTATGAGACAGGCCAGGAAACCAACGTCAGCCAAGATCTACCACAGGACGTGGAGGATCTTCTTATCCTGGTGCTCTGATCAGGGTTTTATTCCATGGCCATTTGCCTTGCCCACTTTTCTGTCTTTCCTTCAATCCGGAATGGAAAAGGGGCTGTCTCTCGGCTCTCTTAAGGGACAAGTCTCGGCGCTCTCTGTATTTTTTCAAAAGCGTCTAGCAAGGCTTCCGCAAGTACGCACGTTTCCTGCAGGGGGTTTGCCACATAGTCCCCCCTTACAAGCGCCCGCTAGAACCCTGGGATCTGAACAGGGTGCTAATGGCTCTTCAGAAACCACCTTTCGAGCCAATGAGAGATATTTCTCTTTCTCGCCTCTCGCAGAAGGTGGTCTTCCTAGTGGCAGTCACATCACTTCGCAGAGTGTCTGAGCTAGCTGCACTGTCATGCAAAGCTCCCTTCCTGGTGTTTCACCAGGACAAGGTGGTTCTGCGTCCGGTTCCGGAATTTCTCCCGAAGGTGGTATCCCCTTTTCATCTCAATCAGGATATCTCCTTACCTTCTTTTTGTCCTCATCCAGTTCACCAATGTGAAAAGGATTTGCACTTGTTAGATCTTGTGAGAGCACTCCGGCTCTACATTTCTCGTACGGCGCCCCTGCGCCGCTCGGATGCGCTCTTTGTCCTTGTCGCTGGCCAGCGTAAAGGGTCGCAGGCTTCCAAGTCTACCTTGGCTCGGTGGATCAAGGAACCAATTCTTGAAGCCTACCGTTCTTCTGGCCTTCCGGTTCCTTCAGGACTGAAAGCCCATTCTACCAGAGCCGTGGGTGCGTCCTGGGCATTGCGGCACCAGGCTACGGCTCAGCAGGTGTGTCAGGCGGCTACCTGGTCGAGTCTGCACACTTTCACGAAGCACTATCAGGTGCATACCTACGCTTCGGCAGATGCCAGCTTAGGTAGGCGAGTCCTCCAGGCGGCGGTTGCCCACCTGTAGGAAGGGGCCGTCTTTCGGCTCTATTACCGGGGTATTCTTTACCCACCCAGGGACTGCTTTTGGACGTCCCAATTGTCTGGGTCTCCCAATGGAGCGACAAAGAAGGGAATTTTGTTTACTTACCGTAAATTCCTTTTCTTCTAGCTCCAATTGGGAGACCCAGCACCCGCCCCTGTTCCCTTCGGGCTGTTGTTCTTTTGTGTACACATGTTGTTCATGTTGAATTGTTCTTGGTTCATGGTTTAAGTTCTCCGAACATCCTTCGGATTGAATTTACCTTAGACCAATTTATAAGTTTCCTCCTTCCTGCTTTTGCACCAAAACTGAGGAGCCCGTGATGCACGGGCGGGTGTATAGGCAGAGGGGAGGGGTTTACACTTTTAAGTGTAATGCTTTGTGTGACCTCCGGAGGCATAAGCTATACACCCAATTGTCTGGGCCTCCCAATAGGAGCTAGAAGAAAAGGAATTTACGGTAAGTAAACAAAATTCCCTTCTTTTCTTTTTAAAAGAAGCTTCCCACTGAAGGGGATAAATACTGAGAGATTTATAGATCAGATTTTTCTGGGCGTGGTGATGACAAATGTATTTTTTTTTTTCTATAGAAGTAAATGTGCGTGTATGTATGCATTTGTGCGTAATTGAGAGACACACACACTGTGTGTGTGTGTGTGTGTGTAATTATATATATATATATATATATATATATATATATATATATATATATATATATATATATATATATATAATATTAAAATATATATTTCACCTTTTTTTTTTTTATTGATCTGATTGCTGGTATAATGCATTTCTGTGCACTGACAGATCGCATTTTAGACCCTGCTGCTGACTGACACGGAGGTCATAATTGCAACCTTCGGCTCCCACATGATCATGTCATTGGGGTGCTAGAGGGGTGAGAGATTGAGCGCACTCCTTATCACAAGCCTCTATATGCCTTTATTGCTATTGATTGTGGCATATAGAAGATCACAAAGGGTTAACCTCATAGGAACCTCATCCAGTCCCATCCCAATTATGTCTCTGGTCAGAACTAACTTTCTGCATCAGGACTCTGGGGGGGCACGATCCTCTCCTGACTGCCGACCATAGCAAAATGTCGGTGCTGCACAGAGCCCTGAAAACGCTGACCTTTATCTACAGTGGTCGGTCGGGAACAGGTTAATATACTCTCCTACCACTGCCTTCTTCAGGATTTAGCACAGTGCTGCTCCTTTTCTCAAAGGAGTTTGAGCCTCGCCCTGACGCTCCATACACTTAAATTATAAAACCCACTTCTGGGTCCCGCAGAACGCAGTGTGGCCCGGAGAGTCTGCAGGGCAGTGACATCACTGAGAAGAGGAGCAGAACAGTGAGTGTATTAACCCCATCACCACCCGGTGATTTTCCATTTTTGCTCTTTTTCTTTTTTCTCCCCTTTTTCCAAGACCCATAACTTTTTTTTTTTTTTCTTTTTTGCAGAAGTTGGAATTTTCTTCCTATTTTCTAGTAGACTTTATGGTAAAATGAATTGTTTGATTGAAAAGTACAAGTGCAGTGAAATTGCAAAAAAAAAAAAAAGCAATTCCACAATTTGTGTTTTTTTTTTTTTTTAATTACCAAGTTCACTATATGGTAAAGCTTAACAATATGATTCTCCATATCAGTACAAGAACGCAGATACCAAACATGTATAGTTTTCTTTCAATTTAAGTAATAAAAATCTGAAGTTTTGTTTTAACCCTTAAAGGGAACCTGTCACCACTTTTTCGGCCTATAAGCTGCGGCCTCCACCACCGGGCTCTTATATACTGCATTCTAACATGCTGTATATAAGAGCCCAGGCCAGGGGTACAACCTAAAAAACACTTTATAATACTTGCCTAACGGTCGTGCTGTGGGCCTTATGAGCATCTCCATTGTCCGGTGCTGGCGCTGCCTCTTTTGGCCATCTTTGTTCTCCTTCTTCTTTAGCTGCGGTGCATGACGGGTCCGACGTCCTACACACTCGCCAGCATTCAGGTCCTGAGCAGAAAGTATTGTAGTGTGCCTGCGCAGGACCGGCGAGTGTGTATGATGTGGCCGCGTCATGCACCCATGCTTCAGAAAGAGGACGAAAATGGCCGAAAGAGGCAGCGCCGGCACCGGACAATGGAGATGCCCATTAGGCCCACAGCGCGACCGTTAGGAAAGTATTATAAAGTGTTTTTTATGTTCTCACAGCGGCCTGGACTCTTATATATAGCACGTTAGAATGCTGTATATAAGAGCTCGGTGGTGGTGGCTGCAGCTTATAGGCAAAAAAAAGTGATGACAGGTTCCCTTTAACGATCGCGTGCAGTAATATTACGTCCCTGCAGTCAGTGTTAATCCCCACCTGCTGCAGGTGAGGATCCGAGTACAAAAAAATAAACCTAAAAGTTCAAATCACAAACCCTTTCTTCGGCGCTCCATTGGGAGACCCAGACGATTGGGTGTATAGTACTGCCTCCGGAGGCCACACAAAGCATTACACTAAAAAGTGTAAGGCCCCTCCCCTTCTGGCTATACACCCCCAGTGGGATCACTGGCTCACCAGTTTTCTGCTTTGTGCGAAGGAGGTCAGACATCCACGCATAGCTCCACTGTTTTTAGTCAGCAGCAGCTGCTGACTATGTCGGATGGAAGAAAAGTGGGCCCATATGGGGCCCCCAGCATGCTCCCTTCTCACCCCACTCTTGTCGGGTGTTTGTTAAGGTTGAGGTACCCATTGCGGGTACGGAGGCTGGAGCCCACATGCTGTTTTCCTTCCCCATCCCCCCTCAGGGCTCTGGGTGAAGTGGGATCTTACAGGTCTCCAGGCACTGAGACCGGGCTCCATCCACAGACCCAGAGAACCTGCTGGATATGGAGCTGAGTATCGTCAGGGACAGGGCCCTGCTACATTAAGGTACTCTGTGTCCCCGTACACATCGCGCACACACACACCAGCATTGCTGGGAGTGCTAGTGCGCCGGGGACAACAGCGCGGAGCGCTCGTGCTATTATTCACGGCAGCTTTGCTGTGTGAATTTATGTATTGGGAACTGCCGCGCCGGGCCGCTGCTAGGTGTTTTTACACTGTGGCGCGGCTGGGACTTGTGGTGCGCCGGGGACTCCGCGCTGGCCGTGCACATAGGACGGCCGCGCTTATTACTCGAGTCCCCGGCTTTGCGGCCTAGTTTTCGTTTCGTTCCCGCCCCCAGCCCTGCCAGTCAGGGGAGAGGCGGGACGCTGTACAGAAAGTCAGCGCCGAGGGCTGGAGTCTGCTTTGCATTCTCAGCCCCCTTCACTGGACACAGTGGGACGCCGGTTTCCCGCTCTTGCCTGGGGCACGCCCACGGCCCGCCCCTCGTCACACGAGCTGGAGAAGGACGCCGGCAGCCATTCCTGCAGTCCGAGCTGGCAGCCAGTCACAGGACTCTGGCGACCACACACCCGCCTATAGGCGGGCGGTAAGCAGCACCTGAAGTGCTGACCCCACTAAATACCGTTGTGTCCATTTGTATTTTATGCTTACACTGCACTGTAGGTCGCTATTTTTGGCTATATGGCCTCTTAGATGGCGAGACAACAGCAGCAAAAAAGCAAGGGTGCGAAGGCACAGGCTTTCTATGCTGCTTGTATTGCATGTGCTGAAGTGTTCATTTGTACTTATGCTTGTATGCTATACATTGCACTGTACGGTCGCTATTCTTGGCTATATTCTCCTAGAATGGCTAGACTACAGCAGCAAAAAAGCAAAGGTGCTAAGGCACAGTTTTTCTAGGCTGCTTGTATTGCATGTGCTGAAGTGTTCATTTGTACTTATGCTTGTATGCTATACATTGCACTGTACGGTCGCTATTCTTGGCGATATTCTCCTGGTTGGCTAGTCTACAGCAGCAAAAAAGCAAGGGTGCCAAGGCACAGGCTTTCTAAGCTGCTCATATTGCATGTGCTGAAGTGCTCATTTGTACTTATGCTTGTATGCTATACATTGCACTGTACGGTCGCTATTCTTGGCTATATGCTCCTAGATGGCTAGACTACAGCAGCAAAAAAGCAAAGGTGCTAAGGCACAGGCTTTCTAAGCTGCTCATATTGCATGTGCTGAAGTGCTCATTTGTACTTTATGCTTGTATGCTATACATTGCACTGTGCGGTCGCTATTCTCGGCTATATGCTCCTAGATGGCTAGACTACAGCAGCAAAAAAGCAACACAGGCTTTCTATGCTGCTTTTACTGCATGTGATACTGTTCCACCGGCAGGTTCCACTGAACCCCGTTGTGTGCAATGCTCCCCTGTAGCACTTGGTCAGCTGGGGTCTCTACTAGAGGTGGCCAAAGGAACCACCTGTGAACCCTGTCCATGGACAGGGACGGTGTTGCAGTTTCGGCTGATAGATTGTCATGGGATAGTGACTTGCAGTCCAGACAGGCCATGGGCAATCTTGATCATTGCTCCCTGGCCACCCTCATTTGGAACAAAATCAGTGCTCCGGGGGGGTCCCAGGCATTCCAGGGTGAAGGCTCTGACACGGACGACAGTCCCAGACAGCCTAAGCGAGCTCGCTGGGAGCGGCACTCGGCCTCATCACTAGTCAGGGTCACAGCAGAGGACTCTCTGTATGATGAGGCAGACGTAGCTGATCAGGACTTTGATCCTGACACCGCTCTAAATCCGGATACTCCGGATGGTGACGCCATGGTGAATGATCTTATAGCGTCCAGCAATGGCATGTTGGATATCTCTCCCCCAGCTCCTTCAGTGGAGGAGTCAGCTTCCCAGCAGGAGAAATCCCATTTCAGTATCTCAAGCGTACATTGAGTACTTTTCTGGCCACGCTGACTTCAGAGAAGCAGTGCAGAATCACCACGCTTACCAGATAAGCGTTTCTCCAAATGTATTAAGGATACATGTTATCCCTTTCCCCCTGACGTGGTCAGGCGCTGGACCCAGGGTCCAAAGGTGGATCCCCCAATCTCCAGGCTTGCGGCTAGATCCATAGTTGCAGTGGAGATGGGACTTCACTTAAAGATGCCATTGACAGACAGATGGACCTCTGGTTGAAATCTGTCTATGAAGCTATCGGCGTGTCGGTTGCTCCGGCATTCGCAGCCGTATGGGCTCTCTAAGCTATGTCAGCTGGTCTTGCGCAGCTGGTCTTGAGCACAGGTACATCTGTGCCGCAGGTAGCGTCCTTATCCTCGCAATGTCTGCATTGCGACTTACCCTATTAATGCTGTCCGAGAGAGACAGTCGAGGTTTCGGTCCTTCCCAGGCTCGGGCAGGTCCAAATTGTCCTAGTCCAAAAGGGCTCAAAAGGCTCAGAGGGGCTCAGATTCCAGGCGGGCTCAATCACGCCCAAGGAAGGCAGCCAGAGGAACCGCTTCCAAGGCGGTCTCCTCATGACTTTAAGCTCTCTCTCTCCGCATCCGCGGTTGGTGGCAGACTCTCTCGCCTTGGCGACATTTAGCTGCCACAGGTCACAGACCGGTGGGTGAGAGACATTGTGTCTCACGTGTACAGGATAGAGTTCTGTTCTCGGCCTCCGGCTCGATTCTTCAGAACTTCCCCACCTACCCACCGAGCCGATGCTCTTCTGCAGGCAGAAGGAGTGGTAATTCCTGTTCCTCTTCAGGAACAAGACACGGTTTTTCCTCCAATCTGATTGTGGGGGACCTAAAACTGCTCAACAAGCACGTGAAGGCCAGGCGGTTCCGGATGGCATCCCTCCGCTCCGTCATTGCCTCAATGTCTCAAGGAGATTTCCTAGCATCAATAGACACAGGATGCTTATCTCCACGTGCCGATTGCTCCAGAGCACCAACGTTTGCTACGTTTCGTTATTGAAGACGAGCATCTTCAGTTCGTAACCCTGCCCTTCGGTCTGGCAACAGCCCTACGGGTTTTCACCAAGTTCAGGGCAGCAGTGGGAGCAGTCCTGCACTCTCAGGGTCACTCGGTGATCCTTCCTTGGACGGTCGACTGGTCAAGGCACCCTCTCAAGAGGCATGCCAACACAGCCTGAGCGTAGCGCTGGAGACTCTCCAGAGTTTCGGGTGGATCATCATCTTCTCAAGGTTAAATCTGACACCGACCCAATCGCTGACATATCTGGGCATGGAGTGTCACGCTCCCTCAGCGATAGTGAAGCTTCCGCTGGACACGTTCACTACAGACGGGGGTGCAGTCTCTCCTTCATGGCCAGTCACACCCCTTAACACGACTCATGCAGAGGCAGTCACTTTCGCGCAGTTTCATCTGCGTCCACTCCAATGTGGCATTCTTTGCCAATGGGATGGGAAGTCGACGTCCCTAGAAGGAACGTCCCCCTTCTCAGACGGTCAAGGACTCTCTTCAGAGGAGTCCATCCTTCAAATCAATGTGCTGGAAATCTGGGCAGTGTATCTTGCCCTGCAAGCCTTCCAGCCGTGGCTGGAAAGCACACACATCCGAATTCAGTCGGACAACTCCACAGTGGTGGCATACATCTACCACCAAGGCGGAACACGCAGTCGGCAAGCCTCCCAGGAAGTCCGGCGGAGTCTGATGGGGGTGGAAGACAGAGCATCCACTATATCCGCAGTTCACATCCCGGGCGCAGAAAACTGGGAAGCAGACTTCCTCAGTTGCCAGGGTATGGACGCAGGGGAAGGGTATCTTCACCCGGACGGTTTTCAGGAAATCTGTCAACGCTGGGGGATGCTGAACGTCGACCTAATAGCGTCTCGGCACAACAACAAGGTTCCGATTTTCATGGCGCGGTATCACGATCAAAGAGCTCTGGCGGCAGACGCCTTAGTTCAGGTTTGGTCGCAGTTCCAGCTACCTATGTGTTTGCCCCTCTGACACTGCTGCCCAGAGGGCTACGCAACATCAGGTCCGTTTGCCGCCGCACCATCCTCATCGCCACAGACTGGCCGAGGAGGTCGTAGTCCCCGGATCTGTGGCATCTCACGGTCTGCCAACCGTGGGCACTACCAGCCCGGCCAGACTTACTGTCCCAAGGGCCGTTTTTTCCATCTGAATTCTACGGCCCTGAACCTGACGGTATGGCCTTTGAGTCCTGAATCCTAGCGTCTTCAGGATTATCTCAGGACGTCATTGCCACCATGAGACAGACTAGAAGACCGACGTCTGCCAAGATCTACCACAGGATGTGGAGGATATTCTTCTCTTAATGCTCTGCTCAGGGAGTGTCTCCCTGCCCATTTGCATTCCCTACTTTTCCTTCCTTCCTGCAATCTGGTTTGGAAAAAGGTTGTCACTCGGCTCCCTCAAAGGACAAGTCTCAGCGCTATCTGTATTCTTCAGAAGCGCCTAGCACCACTTCCTCAGGTACACACGTTCCTGCAGGAGGTTTGTCACATTGTCCCTCTGTACAAACGGCCGTTGGACCCATGGGATCTGAACAGGGTACTAATTGCTCTCCAGAAGCCGCCCTTCGAGCCTCTGAGAGATGTTTCACTCTCTCGACTTTCCCAGAAAGAGGCCTTTCTGGTAGCGGTCACGTCTCTTAGGAGAGTGTCCGAGCTAGCAGCGCTGTCATCCAAAAGCTTCCTTCCTGGTGTTTTCACCAAGGCAAGGCAGTGCTGCGCCCGATTCCGGAGTTCTCCCTAAGGTGGTATCCCCCTTTCATCTCAATCAGGATATCTCCTTACCTTCCTTTTGCCTCATCCATTTCATCGATATGAAATGGATTTGCATTTGTTGGATCTGGTGAGAGCACTCAGAATCTACATTTCCCGCACGGCGCCTCTGCGCCGCTCGGATGCACTCTCTGTGCTTGTCGCTAATCAGCGTAAAGAGTCGCAGGCTTCCAAATCCACCCTGGCTCGATGGATCAAGGAACCCATTCTTGAAGCCTACTGTTCTGCTGGGCTTCCGGTTCCATCAGGGCTGAAAGCCCATTTTACCAGAGCCGTGGGTGCGCCCTAGGCATTACGGCACCAGGCTACGGCTCAGCAGGTGTGCCAGGCAGCTACCTGGTCGAGTCTGCACACTTTCACCAAGCATTGTCAGGTGCATACCTACGCTTAGGCGGATGCCAGCTTAGGTAGAAGAGTCCTGCAGGCGGCGGTTGCCTCCTTGTAGGGAAGGGCTGTTTTACAGCTCTAACATGAGGTATTTCTTTACCCACCCAGGGACAGCTTTTGGACGTCCCAATCGTCTGGGTCTCCCAATGGAGCGCCGAAGAAGAAGGGAATTTTGTTACTTACCGTAAATTCCTTTTCTTCTAGCTCCTATTGGGAGACCCAGCACCCGCCCTGTTGTCCTTCGGGATTTTTGGTTGTTTTTCGGGTACACATGTTGTTCATGTTGAATGGTTTTCAGTTCTCCGATGTTACTTCGGAGTGAATTTGTTTAAACCAGTTATTGGCTTTCCTCCTTCTTGCTTTTGCACTAAAACTGGTGAGCCAGTGATCCCACTGGGGGTGTATAGCCAGAAGGGGAGGGGCCTTACACTTTTTAGTGTAATGCTTTGTGTGGCCTCCGGAGGCAGTACTATACACCCAATCGTCTGGGTCTCCCAATAGGAGCTAGAAGAAAAGGAATTTACGGTAAGTAACAAAATTCCCTTCTTTGCCCCATTGAAAATTAAAGGGTTAAAAAAAATAAAATATACACACTTGGTATCACCGCGTTCAGAAATGCCCGATCTATCAAAATATAAAATCAATTAATTTGATCAGTAAACAGTGTAGCGGCAAAAAAATTCCAAACACCAAAATTACATTTTTAGGTCACCGCATATTTTGCACAAAATGCAGTAAGGCTATGTGCGCACGTGTGTGCTCTGCACCGCACCTAAAAGGTGCGCTTCAGAGCGCAGCTGAAAAGCTCCGTTATGAAGCGCATGGTGCCGGCAGAGAACGTGCGCTCTGCATACTGCCTCTCCCTATAGACAGCATGCAAACCGCACGGAAGAAGTGACATGTCACTTCTTAGAACGCAGAGATTCGGGCAGCAGCCGAATCGCTGCGTTCTAATATGCCACGTGCGCACGGCTCCTGCACAATCTCCATAGATTGTGCAGGGGACGCAGGACGCATGCAGTTACGCTACGGTGCAGATCACAGCGTAACTGCATGTAATACGCACACGTGCGCACATAGCGTAACAAGATCAAAACGAAACATCGGTGCAAATATGGTACTGCTAAAAACATCAGCTCGAGATGCAAAAAGTAAGTCATCATTCAGCCATAGATGCTGAAAAATGAGAACGCTACGGGTCCCAGAAAATGGTGCAAAACGTACGCCACTTTTTTTCGGACAAACTTCTGATTTATTTTTATTTTTTACCCCTTAGATAAAAGTAAACCTATTCATGTTTGGTGTCTACAAACTCATACTGACCTGAGACATCACACTGACACATCAGTTTTACCATATAGTGAACATAGTTACTAAAATATCTCAAAAAAAATAGTGCGATTGCACTTTTTTTAAAAAAAAAAAAATTCCACATTTGGAAATTTTATGCTTTTTTCCAGTAAACTATATGGCAAACTCATGGTTTCATTTAAAAGTACAGCTTTTTCTTTGTCGCTCCATTGGGAGACCCAGACAATTGGGTGTATAGCTTCTGCCTCCGGAGGCCACACAAAGTATTACACTTTAAAAAGTGTAACCCCTCCCCTCTGCCTATACACCCTCCCGTGCATCACGGGCTCCTCAGTTTTATGCTTTGTGTTGAAGGAGGCACACATTCACTCAAGCTCCCATTTTAGTCAGCAGCAGCTGCTGATTGTATCGGATGGAAGAAAAGAGGGCCCTAACAGGGCCCCCGGCATGCTCCCTTCTCACCCCACTAAGTCAGCGGTGCTGTTAAGGTTGAGGTACCCATTGCGGGTACAAAGGCTGGAGCCACATGCCGTTTTTCCTTCCCCATCCCTTAGAGGCTCTGGGAGAAGTGGGATCCTAACCGGTCACCATTCACTGGGACCGGGCTCCCTCCGCAGCCCCTGGGGGAATCTGACGGACAGGAGACTGAGTATCATCAGGGACAGGCCCTGCATCTATAAGGTACTCTGTGTCCCCTTGGGGACGGTGCATGGAGCGCCTGTGTTACAGACGCTGCAGCGGCTGCTGTTTTTTGTGACTACCGGGACTACCGCGCCTGTTTGCCGGCCGCGTTATTAAATTTAGTCCCCGGCTTCTGCGGCCTAGTACCATAACTCCCGCCCCCGGGCCTGCCAGTCAGGGGTAAGGGCGGGACGGTCGACTGGACGTCGGCAGTGAGGGCTGGAGCATACTTAGGTGTTCTCCTCCCCCCTCACTGAGCACTGTGGGGCACCAGATTCCCGCACTTTATTAGTCACGCCCACGGCTCCCTCCTCCCCTGAGAGCTCTGGCAGCCATATTTACAATCACTTCTGCCGGTGGAGGATTTCAGAACGAGCTCTACAGCTCTGGGAGGCCCAGGCAGGGAATCTGGTGGACACACAACCGCTTTGGGCGGTCGGTAAGCCACACCGGTTACCCGGTGCTGGCCCCCCTTGGGTGCCGAAGTGTGTGTGTATATATGTATGTATGTATGTATGTATGTATGTATGTATGTGTATGTGTATGTGTATGTATATATATATATGTATATGTATATATATGTATATATATATATATATATATATATATATATATATATATATATATATATATATATATATATATATATATATATATATATATATATATATATATATATATATATATACATATATATATATATATATATACATATATATATATATATATATATACATATATATATATATACACATATATACATATATATATATACACATATATATATATATATATATATATATATATATATATTTATTTATATTATATGTATACATTTTCTCTGTTCGGCCGCATTGTTTTGCTTTTGGCTTAATACCCTCACTGATTACTCTAAGAGGAGACAACAGCATGTCGTCCGCAAAGAGCAAGGGTGCCAAGGCTTATTTTGCAACCTGTACCTCTTGTGCGGCTGTTACCTGCAGGTTCCACCTACCCTCACTGTGTGCAATGCTCGGTCCCTGTGGCACTCACTCAGCCGGAGCCTCGGGCACTGGTGGGACCCTCGGCTCAGGTAGAACCGCCGGCTTCCACTGTCCAGGTGGCAGGGACAGAGTTTGCAGTTTTGGCTGAGAAACTCTGAGTCGCTTTCACAATCCATGGCTCAGTCTATGGACAGATGGTCTGCTAAGATACTAGAAGCCTTGCAGTCCAGATCGGTCACAAAGGCCCCGGGCACTGTGAGTTCATCGCCCCCAGGCCCCTCTCGGTCGGTGCAGCAGAGTGCTCCTGGGGTGACACCTAGGTCCCACGGGGAGGACTCCGACACGGACCGCAGTCCCAGACCGGCTAAGCGGGCTCGCTGGGAACCTTCCCCGGCTTCATCACGCTGTTCGGGGTCTCAGCATGAGGACTCTCTGGAGGATGAGGCTGAGGTCGCAGCTCAGGGCTCTGATCCTGACGTTGCTCTCAATCTTGATACACCTGAAGGGGACGCCATAGTAAATGACCTTATAGCGTCCATCAACCAGGTGCTAGATCTTTCTCCCCCAACTCCACCTATAGAGGAGTCGGCTTCACAGCAGGAGAAACACCAGTTTAGGTTTCCCAAACGTACACGGAGTGCGTTTTTCGATCACTCTAACTTCAGAGATGCTGTCCAGAAGCACAGAGCGTTTCCGGACAAGCGCTTTACTAAGCGCCTTAATGACACACGTTACCCCTTCCCCCCTGACGTAGTTAAGGGTTGGGCTCAGTGTCCCAAGGTGGATCCTCCAGTCTCTAGACTGGCGGCTAGATCCGTAGTATCAGTGGCAGATGGTTCATCGCTCAAGGATGCCACTGACAGGCAAATAGAGCTCCTGATGAAATCCATCTATGAAGCCATAGGCGCGTCTTTTGCTCCTGCCTTTGCAGCCGTGTGGGCACTTCAAGCTATCTCAGCTTGTCTGTCTGAGATTAATGCAGTCACACGTACCTCTGCTCCGCAAGTTGTGTCTTTGACTTCTCAGGCATCGGCCTTTTCGTCCTACGCCATGAACGCCGTCCTGGACTCAGCGAGCCGTACAGCGGTAGCGTCCGCCAATTCGGTGGCAGTCCGCAGGGCCATGTGGCTACGCGAATGGAAGGCAGACTCTGCTTCCAAGAAGTTCTTAACCGGTTTGCCATTTTCTGGCGACCGTTTGTTTGGCGAGCAATTGGATGAAATTATTAAACAATCCAAGGGTAAGGACTCGTCCTTACCCCAGTCCAAACCAAACAAACCTCAGCATCGAAAAATTCAATCGAGGTTTCTGTCCTTTCGGCCCTCAGCCAGGTCCCAATCCTCCACGTCCAACAGGTCAGAGAAGGGCCAGAGGAACTCTTCTGCATGGCGGTCTAAGTCACGTCCTCCAAAGACCGCCGGAGGAACCGCCTCCAAGGCGGCCTCCTCATGACTTTCGGCCTCCCCAAACCGCATCCTCGGTCGGTTGCAGGCTCTCCCGCTTTTGCGACGCCTGGTGGCCACATGTCCAAGACCGATGGGTGAGAGACATTCTGTCGCACGGTTACAGGATAGAGCTCAGCTCTCGTCCTCAGACTCGTTTCTTCAGAACATCTCCGCCCCCCCGAGCGAGCCGATGCATTTTTTCAGGCGGTGAACACTCTGAAGGCAGAAGGAGTTGTGATTCCCGTTCCCATTCAAGAACGTGGTCGCGGTTTTTACTCCAACTTGTTCGTGGTGCCAAAAAAGGACGGATCATTCCGCCCCGTTCTGGACCTCAAACTGCTCAACAGACACGTGAGAACCAGACGGTTCCGGATGGAATCTCTCCGTTCTGTCATCGCCTCGATGTCCCAAGGAGACTTCCTAGCCTCAATCGACATCAGGGATGCTTATCTCCATGTGCCGATTGCACCAGAGCATCAACGCTTCCTGCGTTTCGCCATCGGGGACGAACACCTTCAGTTTGTGGCACTTCCTTTCGGCCTGGCGACAGCCCCACGGGTCTTCACCAAGGTCATGGCATCCGTGGTGGCGGTCCTACACTCTCAGGGCCACTCGGTGATCCCTTACTTAGACGATCTCCTAGTCAAGGCACCCTCCCGGGTGGCATGTCAACACAGCCTGACCATTGCTCTGGAGACTCTCCAGAGGTTCGGGTGGATCATCAACTTCCCAAAGTCAAAATTGACACCGACCCAATCACTGACTTACCTCGGGATGGAGTTTCATACTCTCTCAGCGTTAGTGAAGCTTCCGCTGGACAAACAGCGTTCGCTGCAGACAGGGGTGCACTCTCTCCTTCGGACCCAATCACACCCCTTGAGGCGCCTCATGCACTTCCTAGGGAAGATGGTGGCAGCAATGGAGGCAGTTCCCTTTGCGCAGTTTCATCTGCGTCCACTTCAATGGGACATTCTCCGCAAATGGGACAGGAGGTCGACGTCCCTAGACAGGAACGTCTCTCTCTTTCACTGGCAGCCAAAACCTCTCTTCAGTGGTGGCTTCTTCCCACTTCCTTGTCGAAGGGAAAATCATTCCTGCCCCCATCCTGGGCTGTGGTCACAACGGACGCGAGTCTGTCAGGGTGGGGAGCGGTCTTCCTCCACCACACGGCTCAGGGAACCTGGACTCCGACAGAGTCCTCCCTTCAGATCAATGTTCTGGAGATAAGGGCAGTGTATCTAGCCCTAAAGGCGTTCCATCGGTGGCTGGAGGGCAGACAGATCCGCAAACAGTCGGACAACACCACGGCGGTCGCGTACATCAACCACCAGGGCGGCACACGCAGTCGTCAGGCCTTCCAAGAAGTTCGGCGGATTCTGCTGTGGGCGGAAGCCACAGCCTCCACCATCTCCGCAGTTCACATCCCGGGCGTAGAAAACTGGGAAGCAGACTTTCTCAGTCGCCAGGGCATGGACGCAGGGGAATGGTCTCTTCACCCGGACGTGTTTCAAGAGATCTGTTGCCGCTGGGGAACGCCGGACGTCGACCTCTTGGCGTCTCGGCACAACAAAGTCCCGGCATTCATGGCACGGTCTCAAGATCACCGAGCTCTGGCGGCGGACGCATTAGTTCAGGATTGGTCGCAGTTTCGACTGCCTTATGTATTTCCTCCTCTGGCACTGCTGCCCAGAGTGTTGCGCAAGATCAGGTCCGACTGCCGCCGCGCCATCCTCGTCGCTCCAGACTGGCCGAGGAGGTCGTGGTACCCGGATCTGTGGCACCTCACGGGTCAACCGTGGGCACTCCCAGACCGACCAGACTTGCTGTCTCAAGGGCCATTTTTCCATCTGAATTCTGCGGCCCTCAACCTGACTGTGTGGCCATTGAGTCCTGGCTCCTAGCGTCCTCAGGGTTATCTCAAGATGTCATTGCCACTATGAGACAAGCCAGGAAACCAACGTCCGCCAAGATCTATCACAGGGCTTGGAGGATCTTCTTATCCTGGTGCTCTGATCGGGGTTTTACCCCCTGGCCGTTTGCCTTACCCACTTTCCTTTCTTTCCTTCAATCCGGAATGGACAAGGGTTTGTCTCTCTGCTCTCTCAAGGGACAAGTATCGGCGCTTTCCGTGTTTTTTCAAAAGCGTCTAGCCAGGCTTCCGCAGGTCCGCACGTTCCTGCAGGGAGTTTGCCACATAGTCCAACCTTACAAGCGTCCGCTGGAACCCTGGGATCTTAACAGGGTGCTAACGGCTCTTCAGAAACCACCTTTCGAGCCGATGCGGGATATCTCTCTATCACGCCTTTCGCAGAAGGTGGCCTTCCTAGTGGCAGTCACATCACTTCGGAGAGTGTCTGAGCTAGCAGCGCTGTCATGCAAAGCCCCCTTCCTGGTGTTTCACCAGGATAAGGTGGTTCTGCGTCCGGTTCCGGAATTTCTCCCTAAGGTGGTATCCCCTTTTCATCTCAATCAGGATATCTCCTTACCTTCCTTTTGCCCTCATCCAGTTCACCAATGTGAAAAGGATTTTCACTTGTTAGATCTCGTGAGAGCACTCCGGCTCTACATTTCTCGCACGGCGCCCCTGCGCCGTTCGGATGCGCTCTTTGTCCTTGTCGCTGGCCAGCGTAAGGGGTCGCAGGCTTCCAAGTCAACCTTGGCTCGGTGGATCAAGGAACCGATTCTTGAAGCCTACCGTTCTTCTGGGCTTCCGATTCCTTCAGGGCTGAAGGCCCATTCTACCAGAGCCGTGGGTGCATCCTGGGCATTGCGGCACCAGGCTACGGCTCAGCAGGTGTGTCAGGCGGCTACCTGGTCGAGTCTGCACACTTTCACGAAACACTATCAGGTGCATGCCTATGCTTCGGCAGATGCCAGCCTAGGTAGGCGAGTCCTTCAGGCGGCGGTCGCCCACCTGTAAGAGGGGGCCGTTTTTCGGCTCTTTTTATCGAGGTATTCTTTTACCCACCCAGGGATTGCTTTTGGACGTCCCAATTGTCTGGGTCTCCCAATGGAGCGACAAAGAAGAAGGGAATTTTGTTTACTTACCGTAAATTCCTTTTCTTCTAGCTCCTATTGGGAGACCCAGCACCCGCCCCTGTTCCCTTCGGGCTGTTGTTCTTTTGTGTACACATGTTGTTCATGTTGAATTGTTCTTTTGGTTCATGGTTTCAGTTCTCCGAACATCCTTCGGATTGAATTTACCTTAGACCAATTTATAAGTTTCCTCCTTCCTGCTTTTGCACCAAAACTGAGGAGCCTGTGATGCACGGGAGGGTGTATAGGCAGAGGGGAGGGGTTAATACTTTGTGTGGCCTCCGGAGGCAGAAGCTATACACCCAATTGTCTGGGTCTCCCAATAGGAGCTAGAAGAAAAGGAATTTACGGTAAGTAAACAAAATTCCCTTCTTCTGCAAAAACGAGCCCTCACATGCACAAATTAACTGAAAAATAAAATATTTACGTGTCTCGGAAGAGGGAAAGTGAAAAAAAAACAACTGGAAAGCGCAAAATTGGCCAGTCGTGAAGCAGTTAGTGTTTTTGGGTTTTTTTGGCATCTTTTTGCAGGACACTTATTTTTACGGCTCTTGGGATAAGTGATGGCTTGCTTATTTATTTTTTCGCGCCCTTAGCTGATGTCTATACGGATACCATTTTTGAGTGGATGCAATGTTTTCATCGCCTGTTACTGCAATGTTGTGGCGGCCAAAAAACTAATTCTAGCTTTTTTTTTTGCATTACACTGTTTACCAATTTTATTTTTTATGATCGGACATTTCTGAGCACAGCAATACCATATACCGTATCTTTCGGATTATAAGACACACTTGACTTCCCAAAAATTTGGGAGGAAAATGAAGGGAGCGTCTTGAAATCTGAATATAGCTTGGGGGGGGGGGGGGCGCGGTGTCTGTGCAGCTCTGGGTGGGTGTGAACGGCTGGGTGTCTGACAGTGAGTGGGGGGAAGCTGGGTGCCTGGTTCCGGCTGCCTCTCTGTGCGGGCGAGTGGCTGTGTGGACTGCGGTGGCTGTTCTGCGGGTGTCCCAGTCTGTCCACGGTCCCGGCTTCAAATGATGGCGCCGGGAGTCAGCGTGTGCGCAGATAGAGCTCTTGAATGCTCCATCACTGACCTGCCGCCGCTGCCATCACTTACCTGCTACTGACCCGCTGCCACCCCTGACCCGCCCTCCGTTGCTACCACTGACCCGCTGCCAGCACAGCCTCTGCCTCGTGTGTCCCCTCTCCACCACCGCTGCTGCCCCCCTCCGGTATGTCAACACCGGAGCATAAGATGAACCCCCTATTTTTTTTTTTTTTTTATTATTTTTAAATTTGGGGTGCGTCTTATCTGGTGTATCTTGTAAAGCGAAACATACGGTATGTGTAATTTTTTTCTTTCTTAGTATTATATATTCAATTGAGCAAAAGGAGGGTGACTTAAACTTTTTTTTTTTCCTATTTTTTTTATTGTATTTACTAGTCTCCTTAGAGGTCTTGAAGCTGCGATCATCCACTCTTTTTTTTGCTATACAGAGTGATGCTTCAGCACTGCTCAGTGAAGCAAAAATCCCAGTCTATGGATGCCAGCTCGCAGCCAGCACACAGGAAGTTTCATCATGACAGACACAGGGGTCATCACCTGACCCTGGCTGTCATGACTACCCACTGGTGCCCCTTAATCACGTCACAGGGCTGTCAATAGAAACATAGAAGCTGGGAATGATGTGACCCCCCCCCCCCCCTCACTGCCACTTGTTAAATACCACTGTCAGAGTTTGACAGCGGGATTTAATTGGTTATAAGCCATCGGCAGATCTCCAATGCAACCGTGGCTATTGGAGGAATATGTCAGCTGATCAGTTCAGTGGACATGTAGGAAAAGATGCAGGCTCGATGTGCAAACCTGCAGCAAAGGCTTAACCTTTGTAAATATACATCATAGGTTGTGAATGGGTTAACACAGTGACACTGCAGAATATGCACATAGAAGGGCTTAATGAAAACAAATCTTCATGGGAGGGCGTACCTAATGAAGGTGAGGTACAATATTAACTCGTGAACAGGTGTGGCACGGTTTGTGAAAGCTAATAAACATGTGCTTCTAATCCCAGACACCCACCCATTTGTTTACTACAGCACTAAGTTAGGAGGATGCGTCCAACGTACTGTATCTTTTCATATTAAGCCGCAAATGAGGTCTTTTTATAACACATCTGCAGACAGGAGCCAAGGAGCGACAGCTCTGCTGCTGCCCCCCAGCTGATTGACTAAGAGACTACATCTGACCTGTGGACTGTATTCAGGGTTCCATCCAGTGGGTGCTGCACCCCCATTGGTGAAGTCATACTGAGCAATCTTCTTTGTGTCCTATTATAGAGATGTTTGAGATGTTCGAACGCCACCTTTGAGCATCCTCCTAACTCCCTCCCCCCCCCCCACCCCCACTGCATTATAATCCGTAATTGGTGACATACCTGAAAATCATTCTTACTTTTTGATCCCACAGCTGGCGTGTAGTGAAAATCGCTCCACTGACTAATATAGAAGAAGATTTAGAAGGGGTGAGTTCTTTCTTGGTTCTGTAGATGGACGCAGCTTCATTAAAGGGATTGTCACATGTGGAGAACCTATGTCTTAGTGTGACATATAAATGTCTCTGGACCTGATTATCAGCCAGAGCTGAGCTCAGGTGGACCTGACACGTCGATATACAGTGTGTCCACCCATATCCTGTCCAGCACCATTACCTTGAGAACGATAGGCATATAAGTGGTGTCTAGGTATAGTAAAGTAGCCATGCGCTACGCAATGAATGCACCTATAGCGCCACCTGGTGGAAAACAACGGAGTTAGCATTTTTATCTCAAACGGAACGAGATAGAGAAAAAAGTGAATTACAAAGTTGTAGGGCATCATCAATTCAATACGAATCGACACCTTGCATACAGAAATGCTATGATTAGAACGTGTAAAACTCACAAGACTGCGGACGTGAAGCGATACCTCATGGAGACCTTCCTACAAGTCATTGGGTATGGTGGCTGCGTGTGGAGTGGCCTCCGCTCACCTGACCTGACCCCATTGGACTTCTTTTTGTGAGGTCACATCAAACAGCAGGTATATGTGACCCCTCCAAAAACATTGCAGGACCTACGACGACGTATCACAGATGCCTATGCAAACGTGTCACCTACCATATTGCACAACGTGTAGCAAGATACAGTATGCTGTCCAGAGTCCAGATGTGCATTGCAGCTGACGGTGGCCACTTTGATCATCAAAAGTTAAATGAGCGCCATATGTGTGACCAGCATTCAATGTTTTGGGGGGGGGTCATGGGTTTCATATCATAGCATTTCTATATGCAAGGTGTCGATTCGTATTGAATTGATGATGCCCTACAATTTTTTAATTCACTTTTTTTCTCTCTCGTTCCGTTTTCAAGATAAAAATGCGAACGCCGCTGTTTCCCACCAGGTGGTGCTATAGGTGGTTTCATTGCGTAGAACATGGCTACTTTACTATACCTAGACACCACTTCTATGCCTATAGCTGCCGCCATTCTCAAGTTAATGGCGGTGGACAGGATATGGGTGGACACACTGCATATCGTAGACGGCCACTTATTTCAATGTAATTTTTTATTTGTGTTAGTAGAAGCATATTGTCCCTGGCGCTATGTCCGCCTCTTGCTAAACCCACCGATTGCACAGCTAAATTTTATATAAAAAGGGTTACCATGTGACAAGCCCTTTAAATGTGGGTCTTGCTGCTCTTAGGTTAGAGATACTCAGACTTTTCTTAATTTCTCCTTGCTCTTTCCTCCCAGTTGGAAGACCTCTCGGATGCTTCATATACTGCAATGCATGGAAAGTGTGAAGAGCTGGAGAGGGCACGGTGGGTCAGCAGCAGCATCCCACCACAGCGTCGAGGAAGCAGGTAATTTTCTAATGGACGGCAGAGCCTTACCTGCCTGTAACCCTCCTGCAGGGGTAACACTTGTACTTTTGTCCCAGGACTCACAGAACATCTGAAAGCTCCCTGAACGCTCAGCCTCTTACTCCGCAGCCTCCTTCCCCTGACACAAGCAGCTGGCAGGCCTTGCCAGACTTTTCACCCCTCAGCCCCGATGTCCTATCTGCCCCTCCTACACCGACTTCAAGAGACACCCCACGCCTGATCTCCGAGGAAACACAAAGTTCAGTGTCAGACTCGGGATTCGAGGAGACGGTGAGTATATTGTGATAGTGACTGTAAAAGGTTAAAACTGTTGTCCATTCTGGGATATGTATGGCTCGACCACTGCTGGTGGCGGGTTCTCTTTAAATGCATTTAAACATGACAGACTACTAATGCTTGTGCTGCCACCATCTTACCTGTTCCTTACTCTTTCCTTCTTGTCCCTTTCAGACCGTGCAGCCGTGGGAGAGACGACATTTTCCCCTTTCTTATCAACCCAAACAGGATGTTGTGGGAACCAGCGAGCCAACAGACTGGGGAGGGCCTCGCCCTCCACGTAGATCATCCTGCAGCTCCAGAACTGCCAAAGATACAGAGGGACCCCCATCCTCCCCACCCTGCCCGTCAACCAGACCCCGACCCCTCCACAGATAAAGGAGGAGGGGATCGGCTATAAGAAAGTTAAATGGGGAGGGGGGAGAAAAATTATATATAAATATATGAACCCGACAAGACAATTTGGTTAAAGAGGAATCCGTTGTTTGATATTCAAACTTTTTTCCCAGGAGCAGAACGCCAATTTCACAGTTTTTAGTGAATTTAAGAACTTTAGATACCTGTTCATTCTTGTTTTCCATCGTGTTTTCTTTTTTTCCCTGCCTCCCCCTCCCCCTCCAACAGTTTCTTTTTAATCTAATGATGTTCTAAGTGTGACACTGTGTATGTAACCCGCTGCTTAAACACTCTGCACAAGGCAAGTAACAGAGGTGTAGTCACTAGAGTCTGTAGCTTCCCTTATATCCCAATGCCTCAATGATGCTTTGAAATAGTGGAGTATTGCTATCTAGCTGGAGAGATCAGAATCAAGGAGGGGGATGGAGTTTAAGTTAAAGGGGTTGTTCTTTTTAAATGGATTGATGGCGTATCACAATGTCTGATTGGGGGCTTCACCATATAGAGCTAGCAGTGCCACAGGGGCTTTCGATCCCATCTCCCTTCCCCTACTACCGTTTAGACATTGATGGTACATTTTTAGTGACACGCTATCAAGGTCTAAAATAAGACAACCCCTTTAACCTGTCATGTCCTAAGTTGCTCCAGTCTGTTCCTTAAGTTGTAGCACTTACTCCATTTCTGCTAATCTAACATTTCAGATCTGTGATCATCGTATGTACTGGCGTCCGTTCATCATAATCCTCATAGATAATGGATGAAGAACACACAAATTTGTGAACTTTTTCTTTTTCTTCTTTTTCTTTTTTATAAATCTGATTTGATTACATACAAATCCTGTGATGACCATGACAGATCACCAGAAGCCCATCATGTCCTCTCTGTGAAGACGTTTACAAAAGTCCACATAAAATAAGCCTTTACCCATGCTCCGCCATTCTGCCAGTGTTCCACATTATCCATATGCCCTGGTTGGAAACCTTTGCCCGTAGAGTGATGGGTCTCAGGTCAGACGTTTGTGACTTACTAAGATGACAAGTCCTGCTCTGGGGAGGGTTTACAGGGGACATGGCATTTGGGCGATATATGGGTAAATATATTATTTTTAAATGTTTTTGTAAATTTCTTGTCCAGAAAATTCAAGTCTCTGTTAAGGGGTTGTATGAGATTAGAAAGAGAGTTTGCTCCGACAGCCCACCAAGAATCTGTGCCCATGGCTGTATCTAAAATTGCATTCCCTCAAATCAGGCTGGGCTGTCATACCAGATTCAGCCTATGGACAAGAGGGGCGCTGTTTCTGGCAAAAGAAGCAAATTCCTTTTCAAGAATGCAACTCCTCTAAACCATAAACCAAATGACACGAGATTCAAGAGTCATTCATTTGTGTTAACTTGTTAGTATCCAGATTCAGCTCTGGTGACCAGATATAACCATGGGGGCTGGGACTCCTTTATGCTTATCCGGCCCAGGTGTTGATAAAAATTAGCAACCCCACCACTACAACCACCCAAGGACACCTTTGCCATGCACGGCAGACCTCCCTAGGATCCTTACTTTGGGACGCCCGACGCTACCAGTTTTACGGCTGGTGAGCGGCGGGAACTTAGAAGACCCGGTAGTTGCGCTAGAACCAAGTTGTCATTCAAGTTTTCTTTTGTTTATAGTAGCAAACTAGCGAAAAGAATTTCAGGCCATTAGGGGTTAATTAATATTTTTATTTTTTTATATTTTTTTTTATCTGAAATTCTGTCATTTCTAGCTTTTTCCAGTCTACCTTACTGTTTTGTTTTCTTTTACCCTTCCAAAACATATCGAATACATACGTGTTACCTACACATATTAAACCTTATTTGCCATCTTTGTTGCATGTTTAAATCTGTTTTCTCCTGGTGTGTCTCGTATCCTGCAAATATTTGTTAAAGAAAGGTTAAAAACACAGGAAAAAAGCTAAATCTGCAAGTTTAATGTTCATTAAAGTATCACCAAAGTTAGTTTTTGTCGTCATGATGATCAATAAAAGATCCCTCTTCCGAACTCCAGCCCCCCTCCACAACAGGCGCCTGATCCTCTTTGCACACAGTGGGTTATAACATCCTGCTTCTATCACCTGCTTTTTGTTCTGTTGTATAGATTTTTATTTTTTATTTTTTTTTCTTCCCTGTCCTTTTTTAAATTTTTTATTTTTTTTTCCCCCATTTTTTTTCTTTGTATTTTTTTTTTGTGCAGTCATTGGCAGTCCTTGGCACTGAATGGGTGATTGTTATCGATGTTGTTGTTTTAAAATGTTTGTCCACTTCTAAACATTAATGGCTTTAGTTCTCCAGCAAGTTATAAAAAAAGTTTTTGAAAGTTTGAGAACTTTTAGCGTTGTATAAAGAGAAATAATAATGAAACACAAAACTTGTATTTTGTAAATAACTTTTTATTAGTTTTTTTTTATTTTTATTTTGTTGCTTTATTTTATTTTTATTTTTTTCCATGTTTCCCGAGAGCATAATGATGGTAAAATCTGCACCATCTTCCGGGGTGTATAGAGTGATTATTATTATTTTTGGTTTAACATCCTTATTCTGTTGGGGTAAAAGTATAAAAATGAAAAAAAAAAAAGTGCTTGAAAAAAAAAAATAATAAAAAAAAAAAATAAACCCGTTAAATATGGTGTTGTTTTAGAAGTAATTTCTAGTTGAGCAATATGCTTTCAAATGCTGGGATGATATCCTCTGCCTGATGTGATAGTTAAAGGGTTATCAAAACTGGACAACCCCTTATTAATGGGCCCAGGGAGATGAACATCTTACAGAGGCTGCAACATTCACAATTTTACCTGCTTATTTTTCTTTGACAAATTGTGAACATTGGGCCACAGATTGGCTGCAGCGCTTGCTTAACACCCCTACCAAATGTTCCACCCAGTAAACCTATGGGGTTTGCAGAGCTGTGAACTGAGGCCTAGGAGAATCCGATCAATTATTACCAATTATATTAGGTGGTATTGCTGCTCAGTTCCATTCATTTCAAACCTGAGCTGTGGTACCAAGCATAAGCTGCATGTATGTGTAGCGGTGTTTGTCTAATCCTCGATAACCCATGAATGCAACCTCACTGTTTAGTAGGACCTTTCACCAGTTTAAGCATGTTAAATTACTGGCCACATCATGAATAGTGGCTGCAGAGCTAAATTATACATTTTTTTTCTTTCTCTCCTATCTGTTGCGAAGATATCAGCATTTTAGCCTATAATTTGTTAAAGGGTATCTGGCTGCAGATTTTTGCTATTTAATTGGAAAGCAGCGTAATGTAGCTGCAAAGAACCTAATTTCAGGGATGTATCACTTGCTTAACACTTTGCTATAGTTACAATAGAATCAGTATTTTAGCAGCAGGAGATTATCAATGTAGGTGATGTGTGCCAGGCAGTCCAGCTAATCTAACCACGCCCCCACCATGGATTGGCACTTTGATGGCAATGACAGCTTCCTGTATACACTGTGTAATCAGTGGTGTGGGCGGGGTTATACACAGCTCAGCATTCTTAGCACTGTTATAACTATAGCAGAAAACGGGTACTTTATCAAAACTGAATCAAGCAGTGCGGTAAGTGAGAAATCGCTAGTATTGGGCTCTCTGTCCCTGCATCATGCTGTTTTCAGATGTGATTGTGCAAAACCTGCTAACAGATGCCCATTAAGTCCAAGGGACATAACCAGAGATTTTTTTTTTCCTTACTGGGAAAGTGTACTTCTTTTCATGAATGAGATTGACCAATCCTAAGCCCTGGTTTTCCTGCAGAGCTGTGTGTGATTACAAAGTTCTGAGAGTAGAGAAAAGTCTGATTTCACTTTTCCAACCTTCATCTCATGGCAGATAGTGTGGAAGGAGAGGGGCAGTACAGCAGAGCGGAGAGTGCTGTGAGGAGCAGGGCTAGAAGTGTCTGTAGTGCGACAACGCTCATTCTTACTGTACTGCCCCTCCCCCACACTGGATGTCAATAGATCAAAGCTGCAGAAATGTTATCACACATCTTTGTAATCCGGCACAGCTCTGCAATGAAGATCAACCCTACTAAGCCGTCTATTTGGGCATATTCGTCATGGGAAACTGAGTAAAATTATATTTTTATATGCTATCCGATGTCTTATTCTAGAGTAAGCCATACTTTTCTTATATGTAAATGAGCTGTTCAGAGTTCTGGACCTCTAGGGTTTATTTAAAATGAAAAGGGGTGCTATGAGTTTGAGAACTCCCAAGTAGATCTGAACTGTCTCATTAGAAAAATGTTAGCAGCTGCAGCTCTCACAGCTCTGCTGTACTGCTGCCTACGAGATGGGAGGTGAAGCACCATGAGAAGGCAACTGCTGTGTTTAATGCTGTACTGTGTCAGTTATAATCGTACACAGCTCTGCAGTGGGAGAAACCATTAAATATCACACTAATGATGCCCCCTTTCATTTAAACCTTTCACTACCTATGACTCTGTCATAGGTCGTGCGTGTCCCTTCAGTGGTGCATGTTTCCCCACACATCTGATCAGATGATGTGTGCAGCTAACAGGTACGGGTAGATCGAAGATCCACCTGCGCCTGTTTAACTAAAATCTCACTGTTAATCTCTGACAGCGGGATTGAATATGCGCCGACTAGGTGTCTGAGTTGTCATGACAGCCGGGGGTCATCTGATAATCCCCTGTCATTGTCATAATGTTCCAAACCCCCTGTCATTGTCATGATGTTCCTATGAATGCTGTCTGAGCGCTGCCGTTCACAACAGATCAACATTTTTGCTTTACTGTGTACAGCAGAAACGATCAAACTATATATCCGCTTCAAGTCCCCTGAGAAGACTAGGAAAAACAAAAGAAGTGTAAAAAAAAAAATAATTTTTAATTAAAAACAACCTTTCTTTATCGTTCCTATGGGAGACCCAGACATTGGGGTGTATAGCTTCTGCCTCCGGAGGACACACAAAGTACTACACTAAAAAGTGTAGCTCCTCCCTCTGAGCCTATACACCCCCTGGAGAACCAGATCTAGCCAGTTCATTGCTTTGTGTTCAGGAGGCATACATCCACACATGCATTCTCATCTGATTTTTCATTTTTGGAAAGAGTTTGAAGAAAAGCGGGTCCAAGTCTGGACCCCCGGCATGTCCCTTCTCACCCCACTGTGTCGGCGGTGCTGTTAAGGTTGATTCCAAGGCTGGAGCCTTACATGCCGCGCTCCTTCACCATCCCTCGGGCTCTGGCTTGAAGTGGGAGCCAGCACGGTTCTCCATGCTTTGCAGGAGACCGGTCTCCATCCGCAGCCCTTCAGGATCCTGCTGGACGGAGCACTCATCCCCAGGGACTTGGAACCCTGCGTCTCAGCAAGCTAAGTACCTGAGACGTTTATATTCTGGGGGTCCCTGTACTTTATTATGGTGGGAGAGTGTGCTGAGTGAGTTTTCTGACATTTCCGGCCGGTTCTCTTGCTGTTGCCTGAGAACCGCGCCGATGGTGCCTGCGCGCCGGCCGCACCGCTCAAATTTAGGCCCTGGCTTCGCCGGAGGCCTACTTTCGGTTTCACTGCCCTCGCATGTCATTCATGCAGAGGGACAGTGCGGCTCCGCCCAGCGGCTGTTCTGCACAGGGGAGGGACACTCCTCACTGGGTACATGTCTCCTCCCCTGTAAGTCTCTTTGGCCCTCCAGATCCCGCTCTCAGGGTTGGTCCCGCCCCCTCTCCTCGCTCTGGCACCATTTTATCAGCGTTTTCTCTGCGATCAGCACTGGCTGCAGCATCCCTGCTGAGGTGCTTGGGGGTCCGGGCTTCGGGATCTGGAGGGCACACAACACCGCTCCAGCGGTCTGGTAAGCCACAACCTCTGGTTGTGGGCCTCTGTATATACTCTCTGGGGGTCACTCTGGCAGAGCCCCCACTTCAGCAGCATGTCTCACACGAGGAGCAAGGCTCCAAAGCTATATTCAGTATGCACTGCATGTAAGCTCGTGCTGCCTGAACCGAGCACATATCCACATTGTGATGCATGCCTCAGCCTGGAATCGCACCCCCAGTGGTCTCTCAGGCTGCTCCGGCTCCTGTGGCTGAACCCCCGGCTTGGGTAGAATCCTTCTCTAGGTCAATCTTCCAGTCTTTTGCCGACTCCATGGGACAGCTGTCCCGGACTTTGCTGAACATGCATCAGCCCCCTTCACAGGGTGCCTCTGTTGCTAGGGCTCTCTCAGCGGAGCTCAGAGGATTCTTCATCTGGTCCCAGACCCCGTCCTCCTAAGAGGAGACGTAGGGCTCCCTCCCCTTCCTCGTCCCGCAGCTCTGTTTCAGAAGCTGACTCGCGGGACGAGGAGGATGCCTTTACAGGGGGCTCGGAGGCTACCTCCATGTGCCCCATTGATCTGTCCGAAAGTGACTCAGATGTTAGTGATTTGATTGCGTCCATTATTTCTGTACTGGACCTCAATCCGCCAGTATCAGAGGAGCAACCCTCTCTGGCAGAAAAGCACCAGTTTACCTTGCCTAAGGGGACAAAGAGTGTGTTCTTTAACCACTCCATTTTTCAGGCCGCTGTGACCAAGCCTAGGGCCTGTCCTGACAAACGCTTCCCAAAGCGTGGTTCTGATGACCGTTTTCCCTTTCCACCTGAGGTGGTCAAGGAGTGGGCTCATTCACCAAAGGTAGACCCCCCGGTGTCTAGACTCTCAGCCCGGACCGTTGTATCAGTGGCTGATGGCACCTCTCTTAAGGATTCCACTGACCGCCAGGTTGACCTTCTGGCCAAATCTGTATATGAGGCGGCAGGGGCCTCGTTCTCCCCATCTTTTGCAGCAGTGTGGGCTCTCAAAGCGATCTCTGCTTCTCTAGAGGAGATGCATTCCCTCGCCAGGGAATCTATGCCCGAAATGGTTGCCTTAACTTCCCAAGCTTCCGCTTTTTCATCCTATGCCATGTCTGCCATGCTGGAGGCTTCTCACCGCACTGCGGTGGCTTCGGCTAATTCCCTCGCTATCCGCAGGATCTTGTGGCTTCGAGAGTGGAAGGCAGATGCTTCTTCAAAGAAGTACCTTGCTGGGCTCCCTTTTGCTGGATCCAGGCTGTTCGGTGAACAACTGGATGAAATTATTAAGGAAGCTACTGGCGGGAAGAGTACTTCCATGCCACAAACCAAAACCAGGAAACCTGTCCAGGGTAGGAATCAGTCGAGGTTTCGTTCCTCCAACTGTTCGTCCTCTAAGCCCTCGGCCTCGTCCACTAACTCAGCCAAGGACCAAAAATCCAACTGGCGCACAAAGGCGCGTCCACAGAAGACCGCAGGAGCTGCTGCCACTAAGGCAGCCTCCTCTTGACTATCTGTCCGCGCCAGCAACGTCCTTAGTCGGTGGCAGGCTCTCCCACTTTGGGGACGCGTGGTTTCAACACGTCTCCGATCAGTGGGTGCGGGATGTCATCTCCCACGGCTACAGGATAGAATTCTCTTCCAGCCCGCCAAACAGATTTTTTCTGTCAACTCCCCCCTGTTCCAAGGCCGCCGCCTTCTCTCAGTCCGTGGCATCCTTGCAGGCCAACGGAGTAATTGTACCGGTTCCCGCCCGGGAACGGTTCAAAGGTTTCTACTCAAATCTCTTCCTAGTCCCCAAAAAGGACGGTTCCTTCCGGCCCATCCTGGATCTCAAGCTTCTCAACAAGCATGTTCAGGTGCGGCATTTTCGCATGGAATCTCTGCGGTCAGTCATTGCCTCAATGACCCAAGGGGATTTCCTGGCATCCATCGACATCAGAGATGCCTATCTGCATGTGCCAATTGCAGTTTCTCACCAGCGTTGGCTACGTTTTGCAATCGGAGAGAAACATTTCCAATTCGTGGCTCTCCCCTTCGGGTTAGCCACGGCCCCTCGGGTATTCACCAAGGTCATGGCAGCAGTGATCGCGGTTCTGCACCTCCAGGGGTTGGCAGTGATTCCTTACCTGGACGACCTTCTAGTCAAGGCTTCATCCAGCGCAGACTGTCAGCGGAGTGTCTCGCTCACTCTCGCCACTCTAGCCCAATTCGGGTGGCTGGTCAATCTGCCCAAATCCACTCTGACTCCGACCCAGAGTCTCACGTACCTAGGGATGCAGTTCGAGACTCTGCCGGCACTTGTGAAGTTGCCCTTGATCAAACAGCAGTCCCTCCAACTGGCGGTGCGCTCTCTGCTGTGACCCTGCCGTTATTCCATCAGGCACCTGATGCAGGTGCTGGGTCAGATGGTGGCGTCAATGGAGGCTGTTCCCTTTGCCCAGTTCCATCTGCGTCCTCTGCAGCTGGACATTCTCCGCTGTTGGGACAAGCGGCCTTCCTCCTTGCACAGGTTAGTGGCTCTGTCGCCACAGACCAGGAGCTCTCTTCAGTGGTGGCTTCGGCCCCTCTGTCTCAGGGACGCTCCTTCCTGGCTCCGTCCGTCCAGTCTATCCGGCTGGGGAGCGGTATGTCTCCACCACCGAGCACAGGGCACTTGGACTCCGTCCGAGTCAGCCCTCTCGATCAATGTGCTGGAAACCAGAGCCGTGCTCCTGGCTCTCCTAGCTTTTCACCACCTATTGGCGGGCAAGCACATCCGAGTCCAGTCAGACAACGCGACAGCGGTTGCCTACATCAATCACCAAGGCGGGACACGCAGCCGCCTGACTATGTTGTATGTTGGAGGTACAACGCATCCTTCAGTGGACGGAGGACTCCAAGTCCACCATATCCGCAGTCCACATCCCAGGCGTGGAAAACTGGGAGGCAGATTATCTCAGCCGTCAAACCGTGGACAGTGGCGAGTGGTCCCTGCATCCGGCAGTGTTTCAGTCAATCTGCCGCAAGTGGGGCACTCCGGACGTGGACCTAATGGCATCCCGTCACAACAACAAGGTTCCGATTTACGTGGCTCGCTCCCACGATCCTCAGGCCTTCGCAGCGGACGCTCTGGTTCAAGACTGGTCCCAGTTTCGTCTGTCCTACGTGTTTCCCCCTCTAGCTCTCTTGCCCAGAGTCCTGCGCAAGATCAGAATGGAGGGCCGTCGGGTCATCCTCATTGCTCCGGACTGGCCCAGGCGAGCTTGGTATCCAGACCTGCTCCATCTGTCCGTAGAGGTGCCGTGGCATCTTCCGGACCGTCCAGACCTTCTCTCACAAGGTCCGTTTTTCCGCCAGAATTCTGCGGCTCTCAGATTGACGGCGTGGCTCTTGAGTCCTGTATCTTGACGGCTTCTGGTATTCCTCCTGAAGTCATTTCCACTATGACTCGGGCCCGAAAGTCTTCCTCGGCCAAAATCTATCACAGGACTTGGAAAATTTTCCTGTCCTGGTGTCGCTCTTCCGCCCATGCTCCTTGGCCTTTTTCCTTGCCGACCCTTCTTCTGTCCTTTCTACAGTCCGGTCTGCAGCTAGGACTGTCCCTCAATTCTCTCAAGGGACAAGTGTCGGCTCTGTCAGTGCTGTTCCAGCGGCGTATCGCCCGGCTGGCTCAGGTCCGCACCTTCATGCAGGGCGCGTCTCACATCATTCCGCCTTACCGGCGGCCCTTGGATCCCTGGGACCTCAATTTGGTCCTCAATTTGGTCCTCAATTTGGTCCTCACGGCCTTACAGAAACCCCCCTTTGAGCCTCTCAGGGAGGTTTCTTTGTTTCGTCTTTCACAGAAAGTGGTCTTTCTAGTGGCCATAACTTCCCTCAGGAGAGTCTCTGATTTGGCTGTGCTCTCTTCGGAGTCATCTTTTTTGGTTTTTCATCAAGACAAGGTGGTTCTCCGTCCGACTCCGGACTTTCTCCCTAAGGTGGTTTCTCCTTTCCACCTTAACCAGGACATTACCCTGCCTTCCTTTTGTCCGGCTCCTGTTCATCGCTTTGAAAAGCGTTGCATTCTCTGGATCTGGTGCGGGCGCTCCGGATCGATGTGTCTCGCACTGCTGCTCTTAGGCGGTGCACCTCTCTTTTTGTGCTAACCACAGGTCGGCGTAAGGGCCTCTCTGCTTCTAAGCCGACCTTAGCCCGTTGGATTAGGTCGACCATTTCGGATGCCTACCAGTATTCTCAGGTGCCTCCCCCGCCGGGGATCAAGGCACACTCGACCAGAGCTGTCGGTGCCTCTTGGGCTTTCAGGCACCAGGCTACGGCTCAGCAAGTCTGTCAGGCTGCCACTTGGACTAGCCTGCATACCTTTTCAAAGCACTACCAAGTGCATGCTCATGCTTCGGCAGATGCGAGCTTGGGCAGACGCATCCTTCAGGCGGCTGTCGCCAATTTGTGAAGTTAGGCTCTGCCTACTTCTCAGTTTTTCTGTTTATTCCCACCCATGGACTGCTTTGAGACGTCCCAATGTCTGGGTCTCCCATAGGAACGATAAAGAAAAAGAGAATTTTGTTTACTTACCGTAAATTCTTTTTCTTATAGTTCCGTATTGGGAGACCCAGCACCCTCCCTGTTGCCTGTTGGCAGTTTCTTGTTCCGCGTGTTATCACCGGCTGTTGTCGTGGACAGAGTCTCCGGTTGTTCCAGTTCTTGCTCTGTATACACCCCAATGTCTGGGTCTCCCAATACGGAACTATAAGAAAAAGAATTTACGGTAAGTAAACAAAATTCTCTTTTTTTTGTCCCGTTTGGGCATTTATTTTTCATTTGCAATCTATCTAAATTTATAAAATGAATTAATCTGATCTTTAAACAGCGTAATGAGAAAAAAAAATCAAAACACCAGAATTACAATTTTTTTTATTTTTTTTTCCCCCCCGCAACATTGCAGTAAGAGGCGATCAAAAGATTGCATCCATTAAAAAATGGTATAATTAAAAAAATCATCGCAGGACTTAAAAAAAAATAAGCCATCACTGAGCCCCAGATCCCAAAAAATGAGAACGTTACGGGTCTCTAAGAATGACAACAAAAGCGCAATTTTTTTTAATTTTTTTTTTTTTTTTTTTAATTTTGAACTTTTTTTTTTCACCATTTTTAAATTAAAAAATAAATTTATACATGTTCTGGATCTACAAACTTGTACTAATCTGGAGCATCATATTGTCAGGTCAGTTTTACCATGTGGTGACGATGGTAAATAAAAAAAAAAAATCTTTAAAGTGTTTTTGCAATTTCACCGCAGTTGTATTTTTTTTTTTTCCCCCTTTCCAGAACAATGTGACAGAATGAATAGTGTAATTCAAAAGTACAACTTGTGCCGCAAAAAACAAGCCCTCATTTTGTTGAATTGATAGAAAAATAAAGTTATGGCTCTTGGAAGAAGGGGAGGTGAAAACTGCAACTCGCCGGGTGATGAAGGGGTTAAAATAAGCCCTGGAGGCAGATTCTCAGGGAGATCTGTGTGCGGACAATAGTTCTTAATAGCTCATTTATATGTAAGAAAAATGTGGATTCTCTGTTTGAAAGGATACCTTGCTATCTGCAATCTGATGTCTTCCAATTTCCTATAACCTGCATGCACATATAGATGGCTTAGCAGACAGATGCCCCTTAAGGAAAGTAGACTGTCTGTCATTACATGTCTTGTAGGTGATTACAAGTTCTGAGAGCAGAGAGATCTGTGTAGTTACAAACACCTTTTAATTTTCTTATCCCAGCCTGGTGGGGCAGTACAGCAGAGCTGAGCTTTTTCTGTTACAGACACTTCTGCAGCTCTGCTCCTCTTATTGGGTCTGTAGCTCTGTTCTAGTGCACCGCAATGACTGCTATACGATTAACTCCTTCTCGACCTTTGACATTCCAGTATGTCACAGGGCGTGTCACTCCTTTTTGATGCCGGCTCACACACTGAGCCCACACCTTTCTGGCACATGTTGGCTGATCTGATCGGCTATGTGCCTCTAACAGCTGTTTAATTACCGTTGTTGAATCCCCTTGTCAATTCCTGACAACAGCTCTCCGTCGGCAGCTCCTTGACATGCTGATGGGTTGCATGACAGCCGGGGGTCAGCTGATGACCCCCCTTTCACTCTCATGACACAGTTCCTGTAAACTACAATGAGCGCCAGCATTCATAAGAACACATTTCAGTTGCAGAGAGCGCTGCTGAAGTACCATTCTGTACAGCACAAGCGATCAGACTACATCAGCTACAAATCCCCTAAGAGAACTAGTAAAAAAAAAAAAAACTAATCGGACCACACCTGCGGGGGGCGGGCCGTTGCTGCGGATGGGAGGGATTTATCTCCTCTCCTCCGTTGCCGGCTATTGCCATTCTCGCTCTGCACTCGCAGTACACCGATTTTTCTCTCACCCCATAGACTTGAATGGGTGCAAGAGAAACCAGGATCGCATTGCACCCACAGCATGCTGTGACTGTTTACTCGTTCCGGTTAAGACTGATAAAATAATTGCTCATGGGTGCTGGCACATAGGCTAATATTGGTCCGAGTGGAATGCAATGTTTTATCGCATTTCACTCGCTCCGATTTTCATGCCGTGTGGCTTAGGTCTAAGGCCCTGTGCGCACTTGCCGGTTTTTGCCGCGGATTTCCTGCTGTTTCGCTGCATGTTTCGCTGCAGGAAAGGTTCATAATATCTCTGCAGTGATTCACCAGCAAATCCTATGGAAAAAAAAAAATGCTGTGCGCACTATGCGGATTTTGACAGCTGCATGTTTTGCTGCGGGATTCCCGCAGCAAAAACAATTGCATGTCACTTCTTTTCCGCACGTCGCTGCGGGATTTCACTCCATTGACTGTAATGTAATCGGGAAATTCCGCAGGGAATAACGCAGGTTAGCAAATTCTGTGCGGTTCATTGCATTTTCCTGCGTTATTCCCTGCGGTATTTCGCGTTTTCGGGACATAATGTTCATCACTGCTCTGCGTCTTGCAGGTAAGGGATGTCATTATGACAGGAAGAGGAAGCCGTGCAGACAGTAAACACACATGTCAGACACTGACATATAGTAAACACACATATCGCACTCACACACACATATAGAATACACATACAAATCAAACGTACATATATAAAAAAAAAAAACTGGCTCTGCCGTATTTTTACCGTCCAGCCGAGGTAACACACAACGGCGACCTGGTATTCTCAGGCTGGGGAGGGCAAGGTCAGGGTTAATGCTAAACCCCCCCCCCCCCCTCCCGCAGCCGAGAATATCAGCCCGCCGCTGTCTCGGGACTGTCGCATCCATTATGCGTCAGTCCCGGAATGTCCCCGGCTCTTCCAGATTGCCATGATGCGGTGGCAATCCAGGTAATAACGAGTTAAATGGCAGTGCATCGCTGCCATTTAAGTCCAAGCTTAATCATGGCAGCGTCTGAGACAGCTTACACGATTAAGGCCGGTTTCACACATCCGGCTTTTTGCCGGTTTGCCGGATCCGGCGCTCTCCCATACAGTGACTACAGTACAGTGACAGCGCAACAAGCGCCGGTCACGTGCTGTCATGTGACCCGGAAGTTACAGCGCTGTCACTGTACTGTATTGTCTGTACAGGAGAGCGCCGGATCCGGCAAACCGGCGAAAAGCCGGATGTGTGAAACCGGCCTAACCTGTAAGTAAAGTGAATAAATACACACCGAAAAATCCTTTATTTTTAAATAAAAGACAAAAAGCCCCCTCTTTCACCCCCTTTATTAACCCCTGCCAACACATCTCTCCGGCGTAATCCACCGAGGTCCCATGACGCTTGCATCCAGCCGCGACTGACACACTGTACAGAATACAGCCTCATAACGAGCCTGCAGAGGTAACCACAGGTCATTTCTCACGGTCGGTGATGTGAACACACTACCGCTCGGGAGAACTGCAGTGTCCTCACAGGGACTCGATTGATTGATAGAGGACAGATCAATCTATTGATTATCTATCCTTCTATCTATCATCTATCTATCCATCTATTTTTCTATCAGAAGGAAATGACTTTTTCTTTTCAAAGTGCTTTATTGCATTAAAACACATGTACCAACCTGTGGAAAAACTGCACCAAAACGCATGCGGATTTTGGTGCGTTTTGTTTTGCGTTTTTTTCCGTGGGTGCGGTAATCTTTAAGTGCCTGCGGAATTTTCTTAAGAAAATTCCGTTTTCCAGTGCGCACAGGGCCTAAATGACACTTCTGCAGGTTCCTCTCAGCTTCAGCCTCAAGCTTGCAAGCAGACATTGCAATATTTTTGCAATGAAGCAGAGGTTAGGGGAGCTGCAAAAAAAGTGTTTGAAAGAAGACCTATTTAATTTCTCCTGTTCTGTATCAGTTACTTGTCTCACACTGGTAGTGCCCCTTTTATTTAAAATAATTTCTGGGGTGAAGTTATCTTCCAAGGCAGCATCTGCCCCATAGCCTGGAAGAGCTCATTTACATCTCCTGACAAAAATTATGGACTCACCTGGCTCTGAGGATGTTCATTCAGTTGTTTACTTTTGCTTTAAAAAAAAAAAAAAAAAAAAACAGATCACAGACGGCACAAAGCTAAAGTCATTTTTAATGGAAACTTTCTGGCATTAAGAAACACTAAAAAAAAAAACCATGAAAACATAATGTGCTAGCCAGCAACAGTTACTTTTCAAGACCAAACGGGGAAAAAATTATGGAATCATGAAAAACAAACTAACAAAAGAACACTCCAATACATCACTAGTATTTTGTTGCATCACCTCTGGCTTTTAGAACAGCTTGCAGTCTCTTAGGCATGGACATAATGAGTGACAAACAGGCTCCAACTTTCTCTGATTGCTGTTGTCAGATCAGTTTTGCAGGTTGGAGCCTTGTCATGGACCATGTAACTTCCACCAAAGATTTTCAATTGGATTGAGATATCTGGACTATTTGCAGGCCATAACATTGACCTCATGTGTCTTCTTTCAAGGAATGTTTTCACAGTTTTTGCTCTATGGCAGGATGCATTATCATCTTGATAAATGATTTCATCATCCCCAAACATCCTTTCAATTGATGGGATAAGAAAAGTGTCCAAAATTTCAATGTAAACGGGCATTTATTGAAGATGTAATGACAGCCATCTCCTCAGTGCCTTTACCTGACATGCAGCCCCATATCATCAATGATTGCCTGAAGAGAACATGTAAATTTCCACAATCATCTTTATAAATCTCATTGGAACGACACCAAACAAAAGTTCCAGCATCATCACCTTGCCCAATGCAGATTTGCGATTTATCACGGAATATGACTTTCATCCAGTCACCCACAGTCCACGATTGCTTTTCCTTAGCCCATTGTAACCGTGTTTTTGGTTTTTTTTATTTGTTTAGGTGTTACAGAAAAGCTAAACAAAAGCCATCATTATGTAAATCTCATTTCCTTTAGGCGGTTTCTTACAGTTCAGTCACATACATTGACTCCAGTTTACTCCCATTTTTTCCTCATTTGTTTTGTTGTGCATTTCCTGTTTTAGAGACATTGTTTTAAGTTTACTGTCTTGACACTTTGATGTCTTCCTTGGTCTACCAGTATGTTTGCCTTTAACAACCTCCCCATGTTGCTTGTATTTGGTCCAGATTTTAGACACAGCTGAGTGTGAACAACCAACATCTTTTGCAACATTGCATGATGATTTACCCTCTCCATTGTTTCAATTGATATCTCTCGTGTTGGAGCCATGATTCATGTCCGTCCACTTGGTGCAACAGCTCTCCAAGGTGTGATCACTCCTTTTTAGATGCAGACTAACGAGCAGATCTTATTTGATAAAAGTGTTAGTTTTGGGAATGAAAATTTACAGGGTGATTCCATAATTTTTTTTCCTCATAATTGAGTGATTCCATAATTGTGTCCCCCTGTTTGGTGTTGAAAAGTAACCGTTACTGGCTAGCATATTATGTTTTCATGATTTTTATTTTTTTTTTAGTGTTTCTTAAAGACAAAGTTGCCATTTGAAATGACTTTAGTTTTGTGCCATGTCTGTGATCTGCTTGTTTTTAAACAAAAGTAAACAACTGAATGAACATCCTCAGAGCCAGGTGATTCCATAATTTTTGCCAGGGGTTGTACATAAAGTGATGAAAGTTGATATTTCAACAACAAGGCCTCTGATATGAGACATAAAGGTATGGATTTTTTTTTCAGCCTCCTATAACCTGTATGCCCATATTAACAGCTTACAAAAGTTAAGTTGGTGACAGAGTCCTTTTACCAATCACGTGTGTGCAATGCGGGATGCGGACAAGTTTGATCAGTGTCATCAGTTTTTCTCTGATGGGTAAAAAGAACCAAAAACATAAGCTGATGGAGGGATTTCAAGCTTCTATCAAACAGTCCCTGAAACACAGCACACAGCATGCAGTTTATTTTTTTTTACAGATCTATGGACTTCCATTGGATAGTTTATTTAACACTGATCAATATTGGACAAGTGTCTAGGCTTTTGTACAGACCCCTGCTAGGTGTGAGAGCGATCGGTGCCAAACATGAGAAAAACTGCAATGTGAATGAGCGCTAAGGCTATATACGCATGCTGCAGGTTTTTCTGTACACAAACTGCAATCAAAACTGCACTTTGTCACAGAGAGCCTGGAAATGTAAAAAAAAAAACAAATTCTGTACAGTAGAGACCAAAGGATTGGACACACCACCTCATTCAGAGTTTTCTTTATTTTCATGACTCTGAAAATTGTCGATTCACATTGAAGGCATCAAAACTATGACTTAACACATGTGGAATGAAATACTTAACAAAAATGTGTGAAACAACTGAAAATATGTCTTATATTCTAGGTTCTTCAAAGTAGCCACCTTTTGCTTTGATTACTGCTTTGCACTTTCTTAGCATTCTCTTGATGAGCTTCAAATGGTAGTCACCGGAAATGGTCTTCCAACAGTCTTGAAGGCGTTTCCAGAGATGCTTAGCACTTGTTGGCCCTTTTGCCTTCACTCTGCGGTCCAGCTCACCCCAAACCACCTCGATTGGGTTCAGGGCTAATGACTGTGGAGGCTAGGTCATCTGGTGTAGCACCCTATCACCCTCCTTCTTAGTCAAATGGCCCTTACACAGCCTGAAGGTGTTTGGGGTCATTGTTCTGTTGAAAAATAAATGATGGTCCAACTAAACGCAAAACAGATGGAATAGCATGCCGCTGCAAGATGTTGTGGTAGCCATGCTGGTTCAGTATGCCTTCAATTTTAAATAAATCCCCAACAGTGTCACCAGCAAAACACCCCCACACCATCACACCTCCTCTATGCTTCACGGTGGCAACCAGGCATGTAGAGTCCATTCGTTCACCTTTTCTGCGTTGCACAAAGACACGGTGGTTGTATACAAAGATCTCAAATTTGGACTCATCAGACCAAAGCACAGATTTCCACTGGTCTAATGTCAATTCCTTGTGTTCTTTAGCCCAAACAAGTCTCTTCTGCTTGTTGCCTGTCCTGAGCAGTGGTTTCCTAGCAGCTATTTTACCAAGAAGGCCTGCTGCACAAAGTCTCCTCTTAACAGTTCTAGAGATGTGTCTGCTGCTAGAACTCTGTGTGACATTGACCTGGTCTCTAATCTGAGCTGCTGTTAACCTGCGATTTCCGAGGCTGGTGACTCGGATAAACTTATCATCTGCAGCAGAGGTAACTCTTGGTCTTCATTTCATGGGGCGGTCCTCATGTGAGCCAGTTTCTCTGTAGCGTTTGATGGTTTTTGCCATTGCACTTGGGGACACTTTCAAAGTTTTCACAATTTTTTTGGACACTGGCTGACCTTCATTTCTTAAAGTAATGATGGCCACTCGTTTTTGTTTACTTTGAATTTATATTATAGCAAGAAAAAAAGCAGCTAACAGTCTATTCAGTAGGACTATCAGCTGTGAATCCACCAGACTTCTGTACAACACAACTGATGGTCCCAACCCCATTTATAAGGCAAGAAATCCCACTTATTAAACCTGACAGGGCACACCTGTGAAGTGAAAAACATTTCCGGTGACTACCTCTTGAAGCTCATCAAGAGAATGCCAAGAGTGTGCAAAGCAGTAATCAAAGCAAAAGGTGGCTACTTTGAAGAACCTAGAATATGAGACATATTTTCAGTTGTTTCACACTTTTTTGTTAAGTATTTCATTCCACATGTGTTAATTCATAGTTTTGATGCCTTCAATCTACAATTTTTAGAGTCATGAAAATAAAGAAAACTCTTTGAATGAGAAGGTGTCTCCAAACTTTTGGTCTGTACTATAGGTATGTTTTTGTTAAGGCGTTTTTTAAAGGAGAAACAAAATATGATAGGGTAGGATAATTGATAGAATAGGTAGAAAGAACATATAGAATAGATAGAAAAAAAATAACAATCGGCGGGGTGTGGCTTGACATGGCCGAGTGAGGATGTGCACCATTCCAGCTCCACAGCACTTCCAGCACAATCTACGTGCATCAGACTATTAGAATGGGCAAGACTGGCATCAAGCGATCCAGGGCTCGCTCCTCTACCCGCCCGGGGCCACAGAGGAGCGATAACATCATTCCCTATCTGTCAGGAGCGAGGAACCTGTCAGCCGAGGCTCCCATGCGGCCTGCTCAGGAGACTGAGCCGGGGGACGTGGCTGATATCCACGCGGCGGGGGAGGCAGGAACCTGCCACCATCCGGAGCCAGCCGAGGCCACCGAGGACAGGGGTGAGTGCTGGGATGCCCCGGGAGAAGCCCTGATCCCAGACCCTGAGGGACGCCACGCGGGGGAACCGCCATCACAAGATGGCCGACGGAGCCAGCAAAAGGCCGCACTGCCAGAGGGATCCCAGCAGGGAGAAGCACCGGCCGGCTCCTGCGAGGGGGAGGGAGACCCACGCAAAGTGCTGCTTACCCAGGCAGCTCCTTTGTGTGACCATATCTCCGCTGGGTCACAGTGTGGAGGAAGCATTGGAGGGCTAAGTGAGGCCTATATAAATGCACAAGAGGGGTACACAAGCTGACAAAAGTCTCCCCTCCCCCCAGCCCACAGAGGTACCAGCGTGGGCACTACCGAGGGGGACCCCCACCTCCAGCAACTCACCTCAGTGGTTGTCGAGCTCTTCCTGGGCAGGCAGCCCCCCCAGGGCCCACATATGCTATCAGAAACGCTACACTATCTTGCTTCGCTGGGCCCTAACCCACACCAGCCTGCTCCCCAGCAAACAGCGCTTGTATCCTTGAGGGAGGGACCCCACATGTCCAGTGCACCATAGTGGACTTTCTATACAAATCCGTGTGGCCCTTACCAGATGGGACCCCCCCGGCGCCTCCAATGGCCCCGGTGGGAGATGATAGGCCGGCCTCTTTGGCGGATCTCCGCACGCTTCTTCAGGCAATACCTACTAAAAATGATATAATGGCCTTGGCAAACCAGGTGGTGGCGGAGTGCAAGCAGGAATTCGCACAATTCCGATCAGACCTTTCGTCTCTCGCCTCCAGAGTGGATGATCTCTCTTCCGCCCAAGATTCTAATACTGCTTCCATACAAGTGCTGCAAACCAAATTACAAGACCAATCCAAGCAATTGTTTTCTTTACAACAAAATATTGATGACCTAGAAAATCGAAACAGAAGAAATAATCTCCGTGTAAGGGGCTTGCCCGAATCCATCGCTCCAGCGGACATTCCCTCAGTTTTGATCTCCATTTTCAACAACCTCAAGCGTCCACCGGGAACCAGAATCAAGCTTGATAGAGCTCACAGGGCGCTCCGTCCCATAGATCCAGAGGACCCCAGACCAAGGGACATTGTGTGCCGCGTCCACTTCTATGGACTTAAAGAAGCCATCCTGCAGGCGGCCAGAAAGAAATCCAGCCTTACCCATAATGGGAAGCCGATAAGGATCGTACCGGACTTATCCAGACATACCTTGGCCTAAAGAGCGGCCCTTAAACCCCTGCTGGACTCCCTGAAAGAGAGGGGGATCCAGTTCCGGTGGGGCTTTCCCTTTTCCTTGTCGGTCCGCAGAGGTTCTATAAATCATGTCCTGCGCTCCCCGGAGGACTTGCCAGCATTTTTGTCCGGACTGGACTTGCCAACTATGACTCTCCCCCTCTGGCCCGACACTCTGCTTCGTCCCTGGCACCCGGGGAGGAGCTCTGGGCCACCCAAGAATCCAACAGCCCGTGTGCAGTTGACGGGCCTGCCGCAGAGGGTGGCCCGGCCTGGAGAGAGGAGGCACACGTGCCCGGGTTCCCAGAGGTCACGAGACCAGACCTGAGCGGACTACTTGTGTCCAACAGAAGGGCGACTGGTGTCTTGGGTTCCTCCTAGTGAGCCCAACCGCCCTACACCTGGGAGGATGATTATAGAGAGGGGGACTACCTGAGACCCCCCTATGCAGCCCTTGATCGATTAAGGTTCCCTCTCTTAGGTTATTTGCCCAGAAGTTCAAGTATTAATTGCCTACTCGGATGCCGGTGTTTCATATAGTATCATCCGTTTATTAGTGCTTACTGGTTTTTTCCTTTAGAGGAGCTGTTCTCATGCTATGCCTTGCCATTTTCTCCCCCACATAGGTCGGGAACCTCTGCCCTGCCGGTTGGTGTTGGGCATGCTCCCACGGTGCGCAATTGAGCGCCTTAAGTTAAGCGCAGAGACTGTCCCTCTGCTTGTTTGTGTGTTCTCTGTTTTCTCATCTCTTGTTCCTTTTCCGCCTTCTTTTTCTTCTGCTCGCTCTAGCCACGGGCACCCTCCGCTGAGGTCGCGACCCGGTTTATATACGAGTGCAGAACCCCGATTACGTCACAAATGGCAAATTTGAACATCGCCTCTTTCAACGTGAAAGGTTTCAACAAGCCAGAGAAAAGGGCACAGATTCTGTACCACCTCCACAAACGTAAGATACACATAGCTTGTTTTGAGGAGACCCACTTTAAGACCAACCATTTCCCTAAGATTAAAAACAAATATTACCCTACTTGGTTTTTCGCCAATAATCCAGAGTCACGTTCAAAGGGGGTGGCAATTGCAGTGCATAGATCGCTACCCCATCAAATCCTGGACCTCAAAATAGATGAGGGTGCCCGCTACATTATCCTGTCGTTGTCCCTGGGTGACCATATTTTCACGGTTATTTAACGCATACGCCCCTAACCAAAATCAGGACCTGTTTGTCACCGGCCTGGTAGATACTGCCCTGCCTTTGGTGAGAGGTACGGTACTTTTGTGTGGGGATTTGAATGTGACACTGGACCTGGAGCTAGATAATTCTAAGGGTAAATCCAGTCTCTCCTATACATTTATCAAGCGGATTAAGAGGTCATTACTACATCTACAAGTGTTCGATGCGTGGCGAATACAACACCCCTCAGAGAGGGACTACAGTTTTTATTCGCACCCACAGGATTCTTACAGCTGCCTGGACTACATCTTGGTTCAGCATGTTGCGCTGTCCTGGCTCTCATTCACGGGGATCGGAAACATCCTGTGGTCAGATCATGCCCCGGTGTTTTGCTCCATACGTGTCCCCTCCTTGTCGAGGACGATGGGGTCGTGGCGGCTGAACAAATCCTTGCTCCTGGACGAGCCCTGTGCCTCAGATATACGTGCTTTTATTTCCAATTTTACGGTGGATCACATGTCGGACACTACGGCACCCTCTTTCAAGTGGGAGGCCCTTAAGTGCGTCCTACGGGGAGTATTAATTAAACATGGTGCGAGGATTAAAAGACTGAGAGCCCAGGCTATAAAAGAAGCCCTACAGAAGGTCACAAACTTAGAACTCCTTCACAAGCGGGCACTGAGTGCTCCCACTTTGAGGGCGCTTCTAGGGGCGCGACTGGAGGTTAATAAATTGATGGACTCAGCATACAGCCGTACTATCCAACTAGGTAAAAGTCGATTTTATGAATTCAGGGACAAACCGGGTAGAATGTTAGCCAATGCGATACGGGCCAAAAAAGCGACATCTCTTATTTCCTGTGTTAAAAATTCCCTGGATAAGTTGGTGCATACTACACCCGATATCACTGGCGCCTTCCACAACTATTATTCTAGGCTATATAACCTGACCCCACCTCCGGTAGTCCCCGGTGAGGAAAGGCACTCCACCCCCCCTCCCCCCATTTAAAAAACTGGCTAGAACCATAATTGATGATTTAGAGGCCCCGTTTGGATTGGAGGAACTTCTGTAAGTCATCCGGGACACACCTGCAAATAAGAGCCCAGGCCCAGATGGCCTGACAGCCAAATTTTATAAAGCCTTTCCGGAACTTCTCGCCCCTCTAATGCTGGAATCCTTTAACTCTATTTCGGAGGTTGTATTCTTTCCAGCTGATTCCACGTTAGCACACATTACGGTCATCCCTAAGACAGGGAAGGATCCGAACACATGTGGGAACTACAGGCCGATTTCCCTACTCAATGTGGACCTCAAATTGTATGCCAAACTTATTGCTAACAGATTGAATCCCCTCCTGCTGGATTTGATACACCCGGGCCAGGTGGGCTTTGTCCCTGGAAGAGAAGCCAGGGACAACACCCTGAAAACCCTGGACATCATCCATTATGCTCATATTAAGAAAATGCCACTCATGATACTGTCACTGGACGCCGAAAAGGCTTTCGACAGAATATCATGGGACTCGCTCTCGCAAACCTTGCACCACTTGGAGTTGGGCCCCAACATCACTTCTAAAATATTGGCACTCTATCGTTCCCCGTCAGCACGTATAAAAATTAATGGTACTCTGTCCGCCCCCTTTACTATACGCAATGGGACTCGACAGGGATGCCCCCTGTCCCTCTTATTATACATTCTGGTGATGGAGCATCTGATGGCGGCTCTTCGGACCAGCCCGGACATTCAGGGAATTAAAATAGCGAATAGTAAATACAAATGTTCGGCATTCGCCGATGATCTTTTGATTTATCTCTCCAACCCTTTGGTTGGACTCCCGGTGTTGATGTCCGAGCTGGAGCGATTTGGGAAGTGGTCCGGTTTCAAAATTAATCTTGACAAATCAGAGAGTCTGAATGTGACCCTACCCCAGTGTCAGGTTTCTTCGCTGCGGTCCGGTTTTCTCTACAGATGGCCCTGTGGCGACAGTATTGGTTACCTGGGTATTACTATTCCGTCTGACCTCTCCAGGCTGTTCTCCCTTAATTTCCAACAATTTGCTATTAGGCTGGAGAAGGATCTTGCGGCGTGGCATTGGGGGGTCTTGTCTTGGTTTGGCAGAGTTGGTGCACTTAAGATGACTGTACTTCCTAGACTACTATATCTCCTGCAGACGGTGCCCGTTCATGTCCCTGCGTCAATCTGGTGCAAAGTTCAGCTATTATTCATCCAATTTATATTGTCCAAGGGCCGTCCTAGAATTCGGGGAGCGGTTCTGTCCCGCCCGAAGGATGCGGGTGGCCTGGGGCTACCGGACTGTAGGAGGTACCATCTAGCGGCAGCCCATGCGAGGGTTCTTGACCTGTTGCATGGCAGAGGTTCCAAGTTATGGGTAAACATTGCTCACGATGCATGCACCTTGTCAGTACCAACCCTGCCTTGGACCTGGCCCTTTTTGAACAAGAACAAACTCATGGTGGTTTATAGTGTGAGGCAGACCTTGCAAACCCTGCATGCTCCCGGGGGGAAAAATACGCAGATCCAGCCACTAGGCCCGTTGATAACAATAACCAATAACTCGAAGTTCCCCCCTGGTGCGTCTAATGCCCTTTTCCTGGGCAGTACCAGACAGGCCCCGCTGTGCGTGCTTCACGTGGCACCCCAGGGGACGGTTCTCCCACTCACTCTGGTCTTGGGGGACCGCCCGCTGAGGCCACGCTATCATTTTGAATATGCACAGCTTCAGCACTTCCTTTCATCTGCTAGTCAGTCACACGAGCCCTCACAACCTATGTCACCCTTTGAAAATCTATGTACCTCGGGTCCCAGCCCCAAACACGCTATTTCGGGCATTTATAAGTTACTGACCATCAATGACTCGGTCCACCTTCCTCCCTTTTGCAGAGCTTGGGAGAATGAGCTTGGACAGGAGTTCTCTAGAGAACAATGGGACCGCTGCTTCCATCTATCTCACAAGTCAGCAACTGCCACCAGGTCCCAGGAGACAAGTTATAAAGTTGTCTCAAGGTGGTATAGGGTCCCCTCCTTGCTCCACAGGTGGTGCCCGGGGGTCCCAGATGTGTGTTGGCGTTGCAGACGGCAGGAGGGTACCATGACCCATATATGGTGGTCATGTACGGTCCTGGCTGCTTTTTGGGACAGTGTCTTGAGAGCGACTCAGGAGATCTCGGGGGTGGCGGTGCCCAGACGACCCGAGGCCGTTCTCCTATATATGTTCTCGCTGCCAAAAAAAATATATAAACAATCGCTACTCAAGCACCTCCTTCAGGCGGCCAAGACTGTTATACCTCGCCACTGGAAGACCACCGAGTCGCCTTCTGTGGAGGAATGGATAAGTGAGGTGGACATAATCTACCGGATGGAAAGAATTCTGGCCCAATCTCATAATGATGTAGAGACCACCGTTACAAAGTGGTCCCATTGGGAATCTTTCCTGACTAGTCCTGGTTTCTGTAACGCAAGATAGAATGTGACACGCACTCGTGCGAACGAAGTAAGACCTTCCTGAGTGATATTTAATTATGGGTCTTGGTCCGGACGGGCGGGGGTGTTCGTGGCATACCTCTGCTTTTCTATTTCTCTCCCCTCCTTCTTCACTCTTTCCTTCTCTCCTCTGTTTCTTTTTTAAGTGATTCCTGCCTCTGATGCAGTGGAATATAGATTGTTGTTATTGAGTGCACCATGATGCTACTCTCTCTACTTTGTATATCAATGATCAATGATTGGGAATGCTTATGTTATGAAAATCAATAAAAATGTTAAATTTAAAAAAAAAAAAATAACAATCGCTTGATAGAGGGATAGCTAGCTTGGACAGCTGTTTGTTTGGGGGTTTTTTATTTTTGGGTGGTAAAAAAAATTACATGGCGGTCCCTCCCCCCCCATTTTTCATATCCAGCACAGGAGCAGCAGCTTCAGGCTGCAACCCTCAGCTATCTGTTGTGCCTTGACTGGTTATGAAAAATAGAGGGCAACCCATGCGTTTTGATTTTTTTAGTATTTGATTTATTAAAAAGAAAAGACGTCGGTTCCCCCATTTTTCTAAAACCAGCCAAGGTACAGCAGACAACTAGGGTCTGATATTATTATTAGGGTGGGAAGGCCATCATTATTTGGTCCATTTCAGCATAACAATGGCAAACCACAGCCGCTTCAGAAGTGGCGCATCCATAAGATGAGCCACTTCTGGCACTGGACCTAGCTCTTCCCGATTGCCCTGGTGCGGTGGCAATTGGGGTAGTAAGGATTTAATAGCAGCCCATAGCTGCCACTAAGTCCTAGATTAGCGATGGCAGTTGTCTGAGACCCTGCCCTTATCACTAATCTGTAAGTGAAAGTGAATAACACCTTAAAAATCCTTTATTTGGAATAAAATACAAAAAGCCCCCTCTTCACCACTTCATTAACCCCCAAACACCTCTGCAGGTCTGAAGTAATCCACACGAGGTCCCACAGCAATTCAGCTCTGTTACATCCCTGTCCTGTCACAGTGAGGATCATAGAACATAACTGCCAGCTGTGAGTGTAGACAGCCGCACCATCAGAATGAACTCAGGTGAACCCCTGACGTCACAGCTGCAGGCCCCGGAGTACGGTGTGTGTCGTGGCAGTGATGTCACGGGTTCACCGCTGTGAGGTTCAAGCCGTGACTGAAGTGAGCCGTGTGATCAGCGGCGGACGAGAAAAAAAAGCCTGGGATACCCTCTATTTTTCATAACCATCCAAGGTGCCGCAGAGAGCTGAGGGTTGCAGCCTACACCTGCTGCTGCTCTTTTTCCTGTGCTGGATATGAAAAATGGGGGGGGAGGGGAACCCCACGTCACTTTTGTTTTTGGTAAAAAAAAAACAAAACAAAAAAAACAGATGGCCAAGCTAGCTATCCCTCTTATTATCTATTCTATATGTTCTTTTTATCTATTTTATATGTTCTATTTTTTTCTATCTATCCATCTCTTCTAGCTATCAATTATCCATCCTGTGATAGGTTTTCTCCTTTAAAAAAAAAACACGTTAACAAAATCATGACAAAAACGCAGCATGACAAGCGAGGTTTTTTTACATTTCCTGTGACAAGGTGCAGTTTTGGTTGCAGATTTAGTGCAGTAAAAACTGCAGCGTGTAACACTGAGAAAGTGATCTAATCTATTGTGGAGGCGGTCCGTCTCCCGCTTGCTTATGATTTGTCAATGTCATACAGAGGAAGTACACACCCCTAGCAAATAATCTCTGCTAATACCGCCTTCAACATAAATTCTATCCTAATGTAGAGGAGAGATTAAAAAGTAAAAACTAAGTTTTATTCAACTCTGCAGTCGCTATTCCATGACATAACTTACTCAAACTGGTGAAAAGTCATTATTAGGCTGGAATCACATATATGCGTGTAAAATCGGTCCGAGTAGCAGGAAAAAAAGTCGGCCGATTTTTAGTTCACTAGTCATCAGTGTGCTGTCAATATGCTGTCAGTGTGCAATCAGTTTTTACCCTCAGCAGCTGCTACTCATGTAATGTTATGTACAGAAGCATTTACATTGTTCCCTGCTACATGCGTGAAATCTATTTTGAAAAACGCATGTCACTAGGATGGTCCGTGTGCACCCATAGACTTGCATTGGAGAGACTCGTGTGACAAACTCACCAAAAAGCAGCATGCTGCGATTTTTTTTCTCTGTCCGATTTGGACTGAGAAAAAAATAGCAGATGGGAGCTGCCTCATTGTTTAACATGTGTCCAAGTGCAATGCAAGAATTTCTCACATTGCACTACTGCGAGAAAATCGCAAGTGAGAAGCCGGCCTTAAGGTGCACTCAAAGTAAAACTGATGTGTAGTGCAGAGCTTGACATGTGGATGATGACCCAGACATGATCTTCTGCATGTCTCACAATGCAATAGGCAAGAAATTAATTTGCAGTGTGTTCCTAAGACACAAGATGTGAAAATCGGAGCAAGTGGCATGCGATAAAACATCACATTCCACTCGGACCAATATTACCCTATTTGTCAGCACCCATGAGCGACTCAGCCCTAATCGGACCGAGAAAACAATCGCAGCATGCTTTTCTCGCACCTATTCAAGTCTATGGCGCGAGAGAAAAATCGCACTGCACTCGCAGTACACCGGTGTACCGCGAGTGCAGGGCGAGAATGGCAATAGCTGGCTACGGAGGAGAGAGGGAGATAAATCCCTCCCCTCTGCAGAGCCGGCCCGCCCCCCGTAACTGAGGTCCGATCACATGATCGGACCTCAGTTGCAGTGACATTCACATGACACTCGGCTCCTGCTGTGCTGCCAGCGTGAGTTGAGTGTCATGCAAGGATCGCAGTAGATCCCCATGTGGCCCCAGCCTAAGGCCCGTTTCACACGTCAGTGAAAAACACTGACTTTTTCACTGGCGTGTAAAACACGCACATGTCCCTGCGTGTGCCGTGATTCATGGCACACGTGGATTGTCTAAGTGCAATCCGGACTCCGTTCTCCGTGGCCCGTGATTGCACTTAGTTATCAACTCACCTGCGCCCGCTCCCGCTCTTCATAGTGCTGATCGCTCCCGCGTCCGGGTCGGCTGTGTCGTGCATCATGAATATGCGCGACAATAATGAGCCGGCTCACAAGCAGCAAGCTGCACGGGCTGCAGAGAGCGTCGCTGGACGCCGGGTGAGTTAAAATGTTTTTTACTTTAAAAGCACGTTTTTTTCTGGCACGTGTTTCACGGACCACACCACTGCGTGGTCCGTGGGACATCAGTGATGCCAGAAAAAAATGGACATGTCTCCGTGCGGCAATCACGCACACGCGGGTACGCCGCACGTAGACACGTGCAGTGAAAAATCACTGACGTGTGAGCAGACCCATTCATTATAATGGGTCTGCGTATGTCAGTGATTCTGGTACGTTTAAAAAAAAGCACAAACGTACCAGAATCACTGACGTGTGAAAGAGGCCTTAGATTGTGGCTTGTTTGTAAGAATGGTGCTGATGTATTGTACCTTACAGGGTGTCCACTGATGAATGGTGTGAGATTGGTCCAGTTGTAGGCATAGACTGGCTTGCTACTTAGTTCTTACCATGAAGGGTAATCGTTCTTGATATGCAATGAATATCTTCCATAGTCTAAGGAAGGAACATTTGGTGAAGTAGCAACAGTCTTGGCTCACAAAGCAGGTTAATGTTCCCGGAGATTGAAGGTTCGAGCTCACAAAGGCGCTATAATAGCACAACTTGCAGAAAATTGGATATTGGGTTGTCCAGGATTACAAAACACATGACTGCTTTTTCCAGAAACTGCAGACATGTCTGAGCAGTACGAACATACAAGTTGTAGATAGATGTGTTGCTGGTTTTGAAAGAAAGTGGTCATGTTTATTGCTAATCCTCATCTGGCTTCTGTAATGCCAGATCTATCAACATTGGAAAAAGGGGTTCAGATAGAGGGGAAATATGTAGGTGGGAAGATACATTGAACTGTTTAGCCACGTCAAAAGTGCACCCAGCATGTGTCTGGTTTACAACAGTCCTTTTGTGCTGAAAACTTTCTGAAAACAAGAGACCTTTAAAATCTGCTGCCAACATCTTGGTGCACGGTATCAAAGGCTGCCTTCGGAGGACTTGTGGAGGTCCATGTCTGCCTTAACAGGTCAGGGCTGCTTTGGTGACACACAGAGGACCTACTTCCGTTTGATCACATATGTAAGTATATAGATAAATCACAAAATAACTGTTCAAACTAAGCACAGGTATTTTCCATGGCCACAGTTTACTGCACCTTCCCACATACATATTTCACATTGATCTTTGCCCTCATATATATCTCTTGTGAGGCCAGACCTGTCAATTGCACCACATAACAATGATTTTGCTACTGAGAGAAAAATTTAATCTATGCTACATTAAACTCTGATTCCAAGTATGAACTCCAAATGTGCCCGACAGATCTACATTTTAAAGGGGTTATCCACTACTGCTACTGCAACCCCTTCTGATTTCACTTGTTTCCCTCAGTTAAAAAAAAACAAAAAAGACCCTGTACTTACCTCTCATTCTGGCACCATTCCACTAGCACTGTTGGTAATTGTGGTTCGGGGCTCAAGTGACATTATGACTTCACGCAAGCCTCGTGTCCAATCACTGTCGCCTTATCTCTACACCTTCGGACCACATGAGCAAACAACAGGAAGTGAGTGGCAACCGCAGCGTCACTTCCTGTTAACTTAATTGGTCCAACGGCAGGGAGAGAGAAGCCGGCAGTGGTTGGAAGCGGGGCTCTCATGACGTTGCAATGTCACATGAGCCCTGAACCGTGATTACCAACGGTGCCAGAATGGGAGGTGAGTACAGGGTCTTTTAACTAGGGGAAACAAGTGGAGTCATTAGGGGTTATCCTAGTAGTGGAAGTTATATATGCAAAGCCTATTCACTTATAACATTAATGCATTATAGATCGGAAATATTCCAGCAGATATGTTCGGACCAGTCCGGACACGCTTAAACAGGTCTGTCTGCTGACGTCAGTAGTAAGTAAGTCAAGATGGACAGAGTTTGATGGAGATTTGTTATGATGTTATCAGTTTTGGAACTTAAGATGGATAGATGCAAATGTGTTTACAATCCTGACAAGTTCTGCTACATATGTGGCAAATACACTACATATGATCAACAAAAGAATATCACAGAGCGAGTGCCTATTGCTTACAAGTATTACTTTGTCAAATTTGAAATCAAGCAAAATACTGGGCACCTTATATTTGTTACACTGTGTGTGTTACTCTGGGCAAACGCAGTGGTTGAATGGTAAAAAGGAAAGGAATGGCTTTTGCAGTGCTGATGGTTTGGCAGGGGCAGACAAAAATCACCATTCAGACTGTTATTCAAAGAGAACATGTCAGAAATTGTGTATCCTGTGCGTCTGCTCTTACACCAGTACCACACGATGTAGAGAATCCAGGTCCGGCCTCCTCTGCAGCAGGAACGGCGACTGAAACTGATGGTTCTGATCCCAATGAAGATGTTGATTGACAGAATGTATTTCCTGATCTCTATCAACTGGAGGGTCAGCAACACTGGCTGAGCCAATCACATTGAGATGATCTGGTAACAGATCTGTCCTTATCTAAGATCTCCTTCACATATCCGTGAAAAACCACACACATTGCACAGACGTGTGTATGGCTCTCCGTGTGCTGTGATTTTGGCACGAGTGTTCTCTGTGTGCTATCCGTGATAATACACGGAGAACAGGAACTTTATGCTCACCTGTTCCTGGCGCTGCTGTCTGTGGTGCTGATGTCTTCCGCTCTGCGGTTTCCAGCCCTGCTGACTCCCTGCTGCTGCTTCTGGTCCTTGGTGCAGTGAATATGTGATGAGCATAATGAGCGAGGGTCGGAAGCAAGTGACAGCAGCGGCAAAGATAGCAGTGCTGGAGAAGGTGAGTGTAGAAATTCATTTTATTTCAGAAAAATGTGGCTTTCTCCGGTATGGATCACATCCATGCAGTCTGTATGACGCCCGTGCTGCTGGAGAAAACTGACATGTCTATGTGTGGAGCACATGGACACACGATCCATCTTACCACACGCACGTGTGTGCAGACTTATTGATTTTACTGGGTTTACGTGTGTCAGTGTCTCCGATACGTGTGAAAACTGACGTCACATGTACCGGAGACACGGATGTGTGAAGGGGGGGCTAAAGAAAAGTCAGAACTGCCAGGGTTCTAGACTTTGGGGAATGGAATTTGCTACAACTAGGCACAACTTCGCACTTTTGTCATCGACATATCAAGTAATCTGCATACTATGCAATGGAAAGCGATGTCCATTTCTTTACTTAATGTAAATCGTCTTATGATGAAGTTACAGTGCCTACAAGTAGTATTCAACCCCCTGCAGATTTAGCAGGTTTGATAAGATGCAAATAAGTTAGAGCCTGCAAACTTCAAACAAGAGCAGGATTTATCAACAGATGCATAAATCTTACAAACCAACAAGTTATGTTGCTCAGTTAAATTTTAATAAATTTTCAACATAAAAGTGTGGGTCAATTATTATTCAACCCCTAGGTTTAATATTTTGTGGAATAACCCTTGTTTGCAATTACAGCTAATAATCGTCTTTTATAAGACCTGATCAGGCCGGCACAGGTCTCTGGAGTTATCTTGGCCCACTCCTCCATGCAGATCTTCTCCAAGTTATCTAGGTTCTTTGGGTGTCTCATGTGGACTTTAATCTTGAGCTCCTTCCACAAGTTTTCAATTGGGTTAAGGTCAGGAGACTGACTAGGCCTCTGCAACACCTTGATTTTTTCCCTCTTGAACCAGGCCTTGGTTTTCTTGGCTGTGTGCTTTGGGTCGTTGTCTTATTGGAAGATGAAATGACGACCCATCTTGAGATCCTTGATGGAGGAGCGGAGGTTCTTGGCCAAAATCTCCAGGTAGGCCGTGCTATCCATCTTCCCATGGATGCGGACCAGATGGCCAGGCCCCTTGGCTGAGAAACAGCCCCACAGCATGATGCTGCCACCACCATGCTTGACTGTAGGGATGGTATTCTTGGGGTCGTATGCAGTGCCATCCAGTCTCCAAACGTCACGTGTGTGGTTGGCACCAAAGATCTCGATCTTGGTCTCATCAGACCAGAGAACCTTGAACCAGTCTGTCTCAGAGTCCTCCAAGTGATCATGAGCAAACTGTAGACGAGCCTTGACATGACGCTTTGAAAGTAAAGGTACCTTACGGGCTCGTCTGGAACGGAGTACGTTACTTATGGTATTGACTGAAACCAATGTCCCCACTGCCATGAGATCTTCCCGGAGCTCCTTCCTTGTTGTCCTTGGGTTAGCCTTGACTCTTCGGACAAGCCTGGCCTCGGCACGGGTGGAAACTTTCAAAGGCTGTCCAGGCCGTGGAAGGCTAACAGTAGTTCCATAAGCCTTCCACTTCCGGATGATGCTCCCAACAGTGGAGACAGGTAGGGCCAACTCCTTGGAAAGGGTTTTGTACCCCTTGCCAGCCTTGTGACCCTCCACGATCTTGTCTCTGATGGCCTTGGAATGCTCCTTTGTCTTTCCCATGTTGACCAAGTATGAGTGCTGTTCACAAGTTTGGGGAGGGTCTTAATTAGTCAGAAAAGGCTGGAAAAAGAGATAATTAATCCAAACATGTGAAGCTCATTGTTCTTTGTGCCTGAAATACTTCTTAATTCTTTAGGGGAACCAAACAGAATTCTTGTGGTTTGAGAGGTTGAATAATAAATGACCCTCTGAATAAACTTTTCACAATTTAAAAAAAAAAATTAAAAAAGAAATAACATTCGTTTTTGCTGCAGTGCATTTCACACTTCCAGGCTGATCTACAGTCCAAATGTCACAATGCCAAGTTACTTCCGAATGTGTAAACCTGCTAAATCTGCAGGGGGTTGAATACTACTTGTAGGCACTGTATATGGTACACATGTTCCTGATGAATGGGGGCTATTCATAGATACTCGCAAAATAAGTTTGAAAGCTGTCTTGTTGCACAATGGGGACTAAAAACCATCTATCCCATTGGCTCATGTGGTTGGAAGGAAAGAGACCCATGGAGTTAATTATGTACATCATCAAATACTCAGAACATAAAGGAAAAATTTGTGTTGACCTGAAAGTGGCCACACTGCTGTTTGGTCTACAGTTACGGTACTTGAAGCATATGTGTTTCTTGTGTTTATGGAACAGTCCTGATGACAGTAATCATCTCCAAATGAGACCGTGGCCTGTCAGTCAAGCCCACCATTGGACGGACAATCTACAACACAAATCACTGGTTGATCCACCAAGTTTATTTTACACTTCCTCACATTGAACTTGGCTTAATAAAAAAATGTAGTTGCAATTGATCGTGATGTAAATGGTTTCTGGTATTAGAAGATGTTTAGCACACTGAAAAATGAGGATACAATAAAGTGTGGGATTTTTATTGGCCCTGAAAGCAACAAACTTAATGCATGATGACTAGAGAAGAGTGGACACATGGACTTCAGGTTCGCCGGCTTCAGCCAGACTTTAGATAAAAGTCTTGACCTGAACTTGATCCCGGAGCTTAAACCCTATTGGAAGTGAATGATTGAGCAGTTCAGCTCTCCACCCACAAACAGCCAACTATAAACAGCATTTCCAGGAGAGGGAAGGTGGGGCTTTATTTTTGTACACACTGCATCCAAAAACATTTTTACCCCTGGTGCGAGCCATTCAGAGACTACAAATTGCATGCACTGGGTTGAGCACACCGATGCCCGATCAAGTGGTCAGCATGATTTTTTTTTTTTTGTAAAGTCCATGTTCGCTTATGTCGGATGACACATTCCAAACAAGACTTGATACTGTGGAACTTCAGCTTGGGATGCATTGTGCTAGACTTGGGATGTCCTTAGGAGCAGACAAGCTGAAAACTATGCTGAACTAGTAGACAACATCCTTAAAGTAATTGAACAACTTGACTGCCAAATGTCATTAAAAATGTATTTCTTACATTCTCATCTTGACTTATTTCCACCCAATTTGGGACACAAGTGATGAACATGGTGAGAGGTCCAATAAAGATAATTCTATAATGGAGAACAGACATCAAGGCTGTTGGAATCCCAACATGATGGGGGACTAATGCTGTTTTTTTCAACAGGCAAATATGACAGCTTACAAGCAGAAAAGCTGTCCTGTTTTTGGCTCCATCCATCTTCCCATCAATTTTAACCATCTTCCCTGTCCCTGCTGAAGAAAAGCAGGCCCAAATCATGATGCTGCCACCACCATGTTTGACAGTGGGGATAGTGTGTTCAGAGTGATGAGCTGTGTTGCTTTTACGCCAAACATATAGTTTGGCATTGTGCTCAAATAGTTCGATTTTGGTTTCATATGACCAGAGCACCTTCTTCCACATGTTTGATGTGTCTCCCAGGTGGCTTGTGGAAAACTATAAACAACATTTTTTATGGATATCTTTGATATAATGCCTTTCTCCTTGCCACTCTTCCATAAAGGCCAGATTTGTGCAGTGTACGACTGATTGTTCTCCTATGGACAGACTTTCATTCCTCCTCAGCTGTAATCTCTGCAGTTCATCCAGAGTGCTCATAGGCCTCTTGGCTGCATCTCTGATCAGTTTTCTCCTTTTTTGAGATGAAAGTTTGGATGGACGGCCGGGTCTTGGTAGAGTTGCAGTGGTATGATACTCCTTCCATTTTAATATGATCGCTTGCACAGTGCTCCTTGGGATATTTAAAGTTTTGGAAATCTTTTTGTAACCAAATCCGGCTTTAAACTTCTCCACAACAGCATCACGGACCTGCCTGCTGCGCTCCTTGGTCTTCATGATGCTATATGCGCTTTAAACAGAACACTGAGACTATCACAGAGCAGGTGCATTTAACCGGAGACTATTACACACAGGTAGCTTATATTTATCATCATCAGTCATTTAGGACAACATTGGATCATTCAGAGATCCTCAATGAACTTCTGGAGTGAGTTTGCTGCACTGAAAGTAAAGGGGATGAATAATATTGCACGCCCCAATTTTCAGTTTGTTTTTTTTTAAGTTTCAAATAAGCTATACATTTTTGTTCAACTTCACAATTGTGTCCCATTTGTTGATTCTTCACTATAACATTAATATTTTTATCTTTATGTTTGAAGCCTGAAATGTGGGAAAAGGTTGAAAAATTCAAGCGGGCCGAATACTTTTGCAAAGCATTTGGTTGGATGCATTATATGGACTGACTTTTTGCATGATAGTGACCCCTAGTGGGTAAATTTATAATATCTATATTTCTAGTGTTTTCAATCTGTACCTGCAACAATGCAGTTTTATCCAACAAACACGTGTTTAATAAGTGGATTGTATAAATAAGAGGAAATGTTCCTTGGTTATCCCCAAATTAATTTCATTTCTTTTTGTCTGTTCTATTTTTAATATTTTCAATAAAAAATATATTTTTAATCAGCAGTATTTTCTTGGCTGTGAACTCAATTTATTTTGTATGTGTTGCTGCTAATGAGTTAGCCATTATATATATTTTTGGGCCATTTTTTGGTTTATGCTGAACTAGTAGACAACATGCTTAATGTATATGAACAATTTGACTGCCAAATGTCATTGAGAATGTATTTCTTACATTCTCATCTTGACTTATTTCCACCCAATTCGGGACAAGTGATGAACATGGTGAGAGGTCCAAGAAAGATAATTCTATAAAGTGCCCGGCTGGAACCTCCACCCCCTCCCCAGGGGGTAGGGGGAGGCCGGCATGACGTGGCTAGGGGGGATAGGGTGAAGAGGAAGAGGGGTGGGGGTTCAGGGACCGTTAGGCTAGACAGTGGGAGAAGGAGTCATTGCTGCGGCTGCAGCTGAAGTAGTTGTCCACCTGCTACACAGACGGACGCTGTATATAAAAAAAACCAAAAAAAAACCCCCTTCCTCACCTACTATGGACGGTCTCTTGGAGGAGCTGCGGGGGGCGGCCCGGCGCATCCCTCCGGCTGGTTGGAGGAGCAGCTGCGGGCGGTGCTGGCCGGTGGCGTGGTGTCGGGTGCGTCTGCCCTGGCTAGGCCGCAGGCGCGGCCCGCTCATTGTGGTCGGCGGCCGGGGGGGCTCTGGGGCCGGCCGCGGAGGTCTCTCCTGTAACTAAGGGGCGGCCATGCCGCAGGTCCAGGCCTCTGGAGCGTCTCTCTCCCGGCGGCTCCGGGCGGGCCGCGGGGCAGGCACGGCCTGCTCGCAGGCCGCGGTTGGAGCCGGGGCGGTCCGGTGCAGTGCCTGCGGGGCCTCAGCGGCAGCGGGGAAGCCCCGTTAGGGACCCTCCGGCGGTGGGGGAGGTGTCCAGCCTTGGGAGCCCCCTCTGCGCCGGGAGGAATTCAAGGCCGCGGCTGAGGTCAGCGGTAGTTAGTAGGCCTCGGCCCGATAGGGGGGAGGGGCCTGCTGCTACCTGGCGTCAGGAGGACCTGGAGGATGCGGCGGCCGCACTGGCGATGTTCCTGTCGGGCGGCCTGGCTGGATGGCACGGGAAGCACAGGACGGACGGCGGGATCCCTGGCAGGAGGTCGGCAGGCCAGGGCAGGACTGCTCTGGGTGTCAGCGGCAGCCTGGTGGTCGGGATCCAGGAGCGGCGGTGCGTGGACCACCTCGATTGGGCTCGGGACCGACCGATCCGAGGTTACCTTCGCCTATCGGACCAGTGGAGGACTTCAGGCAGGAGAGGGACGCGGCGCCAGTGACTGCTGGATGGCAGGATTCTGGATTGACGGCTGGCGGGATCACAGCTCCTGCGCAGCTTGGTGAGTACAGCTCTGTGTTTGGTTTGTCTCCTTCGGCTAATGATGTTTCAGGTAGCGTAGTGGGTCCGGCTGGGGCTGGGATGGCTCAGGGGCAGGCGGCTCCGCCGAGGTCACTAGGGGTTGGGGAGGTTTTGTCGGAAGTCAGGCAGTTGTTGGCGCGACTGGAGGGGAGCGGGAGTGTCGGAAGTTGTGCTTCGGCGTGGGTGGGATCGGGGGTCCCGAGTGTGGGTGTGGCGGCGAGTACGGCGGAGGTACGATGGGGGTCCGAGCCAGTGTCGGTTTCTGTGCAGACGGAAAAAGACAAGGATCGGATTCATTTGGATGATAAGGTGAGGGGGGAGGTTTACGTGTGTTTTGAGGGGCCGCTGGGCTCGCATTTAAAGAAGGAAGTTAGGGAGAAAATTTGGAGGGATGATTATGTTGAAATCTTCTCCTTGTTGCCGTTAGAGAAATTTAATTTGGACAAGCCCAAGAAAGACGACAACAACAAAGAGGATGATGAGAAGCGGCGGTGGCGGTTGATCCCTCAGACGTTTACAAACTGGCTGCAAGCGTTTGCAATTTTAGCCAGTGTAATAGGGGAAAAGGCGCCGGACAACTGTTCGCACCTTTTCTGCTATTTGGATTCCATAGGGGAAGCTTATAGGGTGTATGGGGGGCAGGCCTGGTTGCGGTACGACGAACAGTTTCGTCAGCGGAAAGCCAACCTGCCATCCATAAGATGGGACCAGAAGGATATTGGGCTCTGGTTGCGGGTCATGGCACCGACTCGGTATGGGCAATGCTTTCCAGGGGCGGCCGGGGCTTCCGGCCAGGCTGGGGGGCGGTATGGTCAGCAGGCCGGCGGGGGAGCTGGAGGTCAGTCGGAATCGCAAAAATCAGGGCTTTGCTGGCTCTTCAATGAGGGCCAGTGCAAGTTTGGGGAGCAGTGTAAGTTTAAACACCACTGCTCACATTGTAGTGGCACCAATCACGGGGTGTCGAGATGTTTCCGACGTAGCAGGGTCAGAGGGGGGTCTGGTAATTCAAAAGGGGGAGACTCCAGTGAAGCTTCGAGAGATGCTCCCTTACCTAAATAGGTTTCCTAGGAGGGAGGAGGCAGAGTTGCTAGCGAGAGGTTTTCAATTCGGATTTTGCATTCCTTCGGGAGCGGGTCCGGGGCAGGGGCATTTTAAGAATTTACAGTCGGCAAGCCAGCATCCGGAGGTGGTACGGGAGAAGTTGGAAAAGGAGGTGTCGTTGGGGCGTATGGCGGGGCGATTTCGGTCCCCGCCTTTTCCAGATCTGGTGGTTTCACCGTTGGGGGTGGTGCCGAAGAAGGAGGCGAATAAGTTTCGGCTTATTCACCACTTATCTTACCCGCAAGGGGGGGGGAATCGGTGAATGATGGTATAGATCCTGAGTTATGCTCGGTGGTGTATACGTCGTTTGACGAAGTGGCGGCCTGGGTGCGGCGGTGTGGACGGGGGGCTTTGATGGCTAAGGCGGATATTGAATCCGCATTTCGGTTGTTGCCGGTTCATCCGGACAGTGTACGCTTGCTCGGCTGTTTTTGGGAAGGGAATTATTTTGTTGACAGATGCCTGCCCATGGGATGCTCGTTGTCCTGTTCATTGTTTGAGGCATTTAGTTCCTTTTTGGAGTGGGTGGTTAGGGATGTTTCGGGTTTGCAGTCTGTTATTCATTATTTAGACGATTTTTTCTGTGTTGGTCCAGGGAATGCGGGGGTTTGCCAGAGTTTGCTTGCAACGATCGAGTGGGTAGCTCAGCGTTTTGGAGTCCCTTTGGCGCTGGGGAAGACAGAGGGTCCGGGGACATGTATTTCTTTTCTTGGGATTGTTATTGACTCGGACAAGTGGGAGTTTCGGTTACCGACGGATAAGGTGGTCGCTCTCAGGGAGCAGGTAGCGAGGGCGCTGAGGGTCAAAAAGCTTTCCTGGCAGACTCAAATTTGCGTGTCGGGTGATGCCGATGGGGCGGTTTTTTTCACGGCGGCTTGCGATGGCCACTGCGGGGGTGCTAGCGCCTTACCATTTTGTGCGTCTGTCAGCCGACGTTAAGGCGGATTTAGAGGTGTGGGGACGATTTTTGGCAGACTACAACGGGCGGTCCCTATTTATGGAGCCTCTAATGGGTAATTCGGAGTTGGGCCTATTTACCGATGCATCTGGGGGTCAGGGTTTTGGGGCTTATTTTGGAGGAGAGTGGTGTGCGGAGCGATGGCCGGAGGTTTGGCGGTCGGCGGGGCTGGTGAAGAATTTGGTGCTGTTGGAAATCTTTCCGATTTTGGTGGCAGTGACTCTGTGGCAGGAGCATTTTCGGAACAGGCGGGTGCGGTTTTACTGTGATAACATGGGGGTCGTGTTAGCGATTAACAATATCTCGGCCAATTCCCCTCCGGTGATTAAAGTTTTGCGGAGATTAGTGCTGGCCTCTTTGTCCATCAATGCTTGTGTGTCCGCGTCGCATGTGCCGGGGGTGTTGAATTCTATTGCTGATGCTCTCTCTCGTTACCAGTGGGATCGCTTCAGGGAATTGGCGCCGGGGGCGATGGCCGTGGGATTGCAGTGCCCTCCCGAACTATGGAGTGTGGTATGAGGGCAGTTGGACATTTGATCAAAGGATCGTTGGCAGAGGCGACTTGGACGGCTTATCAGCAGGCGTGGCATCAATGGGAGGCTTGGGTGCAGTCTTTTGGTTTGATTCGGTCGGTGGAGGATCAGGTAGGCGTGTTACTCTTGTGGATCGGGCGGTGGTCGGCATGGGGTTGGTCCCAGGCGAAGGTGGGTCGGGTGGCGGCGGGCCTGGCCTTTGGGTTTAAGTTGCGGAATAGGCCGGATTTGACGAAAAAAATTTTGGTGCGGCAGGCGTTGAGGGGGTTTCACCGGGGGCAGAGTTGTGTGGATAGAAGGAGGCCAGTGTCTTTTGCTCTCTTGGAGCGAATGGGGGCCCACCTGAGTGCGGTGTGTTCGTCTGTTTTTGAGATTATTTTGTTTCGTCCTGCATTTTCGTTTGCGTTTTTTGGAGCGCTCCGGATTGGGGAACTGGTGGCGGTTAGTCGGCAAGGTTCTGGGGGGATTCAGGAGCGAGATGTTCTTTTATTCAACACCAGCGTGGAATTTTGGCTCCGGAGGTCCAAGACGGATCAAGCCGGCAGAGGACGGCGTGTGGTACTGGGGATGGTGGCTGAATCGGCAATGTGTCCGGTGCGGTGTTTGAGGGTGTTTAGGGGGTTATGACCACGGGTAGATGGGTCATTGCTTTGTCACGAGGATGGTTCGTTCTTGTCGAATTATCAGTTTCGGGCAATTTTCCGGAGGTGTGTGGAAGGTCTTGGCCTGGATCCTGGTTGTTATGCGCCTCATTCTTTTAGGATTGGAGCGGCGACAGAGGCGGCTGTGTGCGGGTTGAGTCCGGAGGTAGTACGGAGGATAGGTCGGTGGGAATCCAGGAGATATTTGAGTTATGTGCGCCCTTAGCATGGTTCATGATGTGGGGAGTTTTGGATTTGTTGGGTTATGGTATGGTACTGTAATGTTTTTGTTGTCTTCCTTTGCAGGGGACTTTTCCCGTTTGGTCTGGATATTGGGCCACTCCTTTGTGCACTGGGCGGCGATCCGGGCAGACATTCGATCGGAGGGTTGTCAGCTGGGCTTTGCACGAAGTGTGGCGATAATCCAGTGGTTGGGTATCCAGGGCATGCGGTGGATGTGGGTGTTGCCCAAGATGCACAGGGCAATGCGATTGGACCGGGCGCCGGATATTCTGGTCTTGCACGTTGGGGGGAATGATGTGGGGCCATTTCGGGTTTTGTAGTGAGGAATGGGGGTGTGGCGATCCGTCATTTTGATTTGGAGGCGGTGGATCAGGATTACTGGTTGGCAGATGGGGTTCACCTGAATGCAGTGGGAACAGATTTGTGGTCTTTGGGGATCCAGGAGGGTATTGAGCGGGCCATGGCATTGTCCGGTGGGAGGGGGGTCTCGAGCGTTCGAGGGGGTCAAAGCGCTCTCGTTATGGTGGTGGGGGTGGGGTCCTCGAAGTTGGTGAAAATTAGATTGGGGGGTCCCAATGGAAGGGGAACCCCCCCCGTTAATTACTGGTTTGGGGAGTGGTCTGGTGATCATGGGGGAACATCGGCTTGGTGGGGTCGGTTCCCGTGCTTGGTGGCTTAACCCTTCCCCCTCATATTTGTTTGGTGCTCCCGAGTTGGTGGTTGCGGCTGGGAGTAATGGGGTTGAGGGGGAAGGTAGGATCGGAGTATTGGGTGATCACCAGATTGTTTGAGCTTCGAGGACCACAACCCCTTGTTTTATAAATGTTATTATAAGTTATGTTTAAATAAAAGGCTGCTGTGGCCATTTCATCCAACTATGTGTCTGTGGTCATTTCAATAAGGGGTTAAGCTATTGGGGGTGGGGGTATGGTAGCAGGATAAGGGGTCACCAGGACTCCACTATGCCAACGTCAAGTGCCCGGCTGGAACCTCCACCCCCTCCCCAGGGGGTAGGTGGAGGCCGGCATGACGTGGCTAGGGGGGATAGGGTGAAGAGGAAGAGGGGTGGGGGTTCAGGGACCGTTAGGCTAGACAGTGGGAGAAGGAGTCATTGCTGCGGCTGCAGCTGAAGTAGTTGTCCCGCCCACCCTCCCCTGTTTTGTTTTGTTTATTTTATTTTGTTTTGTTTGTCTGGGTCATAGTGGCAGAGGTGGTGAGGGTGGGGTCCTCGAAGTTGGTGAAAATTGGATTGGGGGGTCCCAATGGAAGGGGAACCCCCCCCCGTTAATTACTGGTTTGGTGTGTGGTCTGGTGATCATGGGGGAATATCGGCTTGGTGGGGTCGGTTCCCGTACTTGGTGGTTTAACCCTTCCCCCTCATATTTGTTTGGTGCTCCCGAGTTGGTGGTTGCGGCTGGGAGTAATGGGGTTGAGGGGGAAGGTAGGATCGGAGTATTGGGTGATCACCAGATTGTTTGAGCTTCGAGGACCACAACCCCCTGTTTTATAAATGTTATTATAAGTTATGTTTAAATAAAAGGCTGCTGTGGCCATTTCATCCAACTATGTGTCTGTGGTCATTTCAATAAGGGGTTAAGCTATTGGGGGTGGGGGTATGGTAGCAGGATAAGGGGTCACCAGGACTCCACTATGCCAACGTCATGGAGAACAGATATCAAGGCCATTGGAATCCCAACATGATTGGGGACTAATGCTGGTTTTTGCAACAGGCAAATATGACAGCTTACAAGCAGAAAAGCTGTCCTGTTTTTGGCTCCATCCATCTTCCCATCAATTGTAACCATCTTCCCTGTCCCTGCTGAAGAAAAGCAGGCCCAAACCATGATGCTGCCACCACTAGCAGGAAAGCTGATGCCTGATGCACGTTTAACAGTACTGGGACTTGCTGAAGACTTTTAAACTGGAATAAGAGACTTTTTGAAAGTTTGTTACTTCATTAAACTTTCATAAACTGTTTACAACAAAAACGTTTGATGTATAATCAGGTAATTGTTAGGGTAAAACTCGTTCTCTACAAAATGATTTCATGCTTTCCAAGTGCTTAATTCATTTGAGTGAACTTATGCATAACATTTTTTCATGCTGTGTTATGGAAGAGGCCAGAAATAGATGCAAGAGAAGTAGGCGGGAGGGATTCCCAGATCACATCAGGGCTTTAAGATTCCAGGTACTTTCAACAACACCACAACTAATATGATGTACTTAATTATATGCACCAAATGTCCAACGCCAATCAGAAGACCCTTCATGACAGATCGGGATGGGCGGACCTGGACTGTAAAATTCTGGATCTGCACGGTTTAAAATTTGCCCGGATGCCACTTCATACTTTCCGAGGTTACGGCCTGGCTGTATGCTGCTCCCTCGCTGCTGTACGCTGCTCCTGTGGCCTCCCTGAGCCACTCATTATTGCTCATTTCATATGCACTGCTTTCCCTCTCCACCAGCCGACCTGGGCTCTGTGACTGATTGCAGTCAGACGTGCCCCCAGCCTGTGTGACCGCATCTGCCTGTATCCAGTCACCGCTCATCGCGGCTCATTCATTCTTCACTCACAGCGGGCAGTCATGCTCTATGGCCGCTCACTGTGATATTCAGATGTAGCAGAGCTGGAATCATCGTGAGACCTCGTGTGGATTACGTCAGACCTGCAGGGGTGTGTTGGGGTTAATAAAGTAGTGAAAGAGGGTGCTTTTTTTGTATTTTATTCCGAATAAAGGATTTTTTCGGTGTTTGTGTTTATATACTGTCACTTACAGATTAGTAATGCAGGTGTCTCAGACGCCTGTGCCATCACTAATCTAGAGTTTAATAGCAGCTGTGTGCTGTTATTAACCCGTTATTACACTGATTGCCACCGCACCAGAGCAACGGGAAGAGCCAGGTAAAGCACCAGGCCTGTCATATCTAATGGATGCGACAATTCCGGGAAGCTGGAGGCTGATACATTTAGGCTGGGTCTCTCCAGCCTGAGAATACTAGCCCCTAGCTACCAGGTTTTATTATGGCTGGGTATCAAAATTGGGGAGGACTGGACGTCAGTTTTTTAAAATTTATTATTTAAATAAATAAAAAAAACACTTGCATTTCCTCTTCTTTTAATACACAGCCAAGATGGGCTTTATCTGCACTGGTTATCAGAATAGATGGGGACTCTGCACCAGTTGTTTTACTTATTTTTATACCATGATACTGATGGTAGATGCTCTTTCCAGATATGACGTCATTTCAACATGCCCCCTATCACATGATAGGGGCGTGTTTAAAATGCCGTCCAATGTTTCCAGCCAGAATAAACGTTCTTTTTCTAAGTCATCGTGGGCATGGAGTTGGCTATAATAGAAGAAGGTGTCTGGGGGTGAGACCCCCAGATAGGGTGAGTGTGGGTGGGCGAAGCATGATTGTGGTGGACGAGAGGAAACGTTGTGACGCCCATCAACCAAGTGAGCCACGTCCACTAACCTGGAATGAGCCTGTATATTCTAGGCTCACAGTAGATGCTAGAGTATATGGGCTTCTTCAGTTACACTACTTTCCCCGCCCACCGGCTGTACTGGCGCATGTGATTGGGTGCAATCAACTGACACGCTGCCATTCAGGGTGGGGTGCGTCTGACTGTAATGGGGTCCAGATTCTGGTCCGGATCCGGATTTTATTTAAAAGAGAACAGGGACCCACCAGTCCCAGTTTTCTGCAAGTCCATCCAGTTCTAATGACAGAGCCAATTTTGTTTTTGTGTTTTCGCTTTTCCATCCCTTTCTTCCAGGGACCATAATTTCTTTTTACTAATCTGTCCACTTAGACATATGAGGGCTTGTTTTTTGTGGAATGAGATGTACTTTTGAATGACACCATTCATTTTACCGCACTACATACTGGAAAATGGGTAAAAAAACCCTCCAAATGTGGAGAAATTGTGAAAAAAAAAATACAATTCTGACATGTTTTTTGGGAATGGTTTTTAAGATAAACCTGTCAGGTGCAATATGCACCGAGAACCACGAGCAGTTCTGGGTGCATATTTCTAATCCCTGCCTAACCGACCCTGTATGTAGTATCATAGATAAAGCGATCTTTAGAAAAGGTATTTCTAAAGATTCTTTATAATCTTTATTCTTTACTAGCTGTACTACCCGGCTTCGCCTGGGTTAATAACTGCTGTTAACAAAATAGAATGTATTAACAAAAATGTATTCTGCACACAAAAACCACAAAACAAATAGATATAAATGTAATTATAATGTCTGTCTCTCCCTCTGTATATATCTCTCTGTCTCTCTCTCTATCTCTTTGTCTGTCTGTCTCTTTCTCCGTCTGTCTCAATCTCTTTCCCTGTCTGTCTATCTATCTCTTTCCCTGTCTATCTATCTCTGTCACTTTCCCTGTCTGTCTCTTTCCCTCTTTCCCTGTCTGTCTCTTTCCCTCTGTCTCTTTCCCTGTGTCTGTCTCTTTGTCTCTTTACCTGTCTTTGTCTGTCTCTTACCCTGTCTGTCTCTTTCCCTGTCTGTCTGCTTCCCTGTGTCTGTCTCTTTGTCTATGTCTGTCTCTTTACCTGTCTGTGTCTGTATCTTCACCTGTCTGTCTCTTTCCCTGTCTGTCTCTTTCCCTCTGTCTCTTTCCCTGTGTCTGTCTCTTTGTCTCTTTACCTGTCTTTGTCTGTCTCTTACCCTGTCTGTCTCTTTCCCTCTCTTTCCCCGTCTGTCTGTTTCCCTGTGTCTGTCTCTTTGTCTATGTCTGTCTCTTTACCTGTCTTTGTCTGTCTCTTTCCCTGTCTGTCTCTTTCCCTCTCTTTCCCTGTCTGTCTCTTTCCCTCTGTCTCTTTCCCTGTGTCTGTCTCTTTACCGGTCTTTGTCTGTCTCTTACCCTCTCTTTCCCTGTCTGTCTGTTTCCCTGTGTCTGTCTCTGTCTCTTTGTCTGTCTCTTTACCTGTCTCTCTCTCTTTCCCTGTCTGTCTCTTTCCCTGTCAGTCTGTCTCTTTGTCTGTGTCTGTCTCTTTGTGTCTGTCTCTTACCCTGTCTATGTCTGTTTCTTACCCTGTCTGTGTCTGCCTATTTCCCTGGCTGCATTATGACACGCCAACATTCCATTTAAGGGCTCCCAGCTCCATTCGCTTTAATGGAGGTAGTTTTTTTGGTGAATAACTGTAAAGCGCGGGGTTAAAATTTCCCCTCAAAACATAGCCTTTGACGCTCTCGGGGTCCAGAAGTGTGAGTGTGCTGTAGCTGCGACGGTGCAGATGCCAATCCCGGACACACACACACACACACACACACACACACACACATTCAGCTTTATATATTAGATTATATGCTAATGAGACCAGGGACTAGTCGCAAGGGTGTTAGTTCCCTTGGCTAGTCGGCCCCCTTAGCATGTAAGCATGCCCCTGTGGGCGAGCGAACATGTTTATGAATGTGCAGCCTCAGAGGAATGGCGGGCTCAGAACTGCTGCCATCACTGGTTTTGGGCTCAGTGCGCACTATTAGAACGTCCCCGGACTTCCAGTCATTTGCACTACACCAGTTTAAAGCCGGGAAGCAAACACCAGGCTTCATAGTGTGTTTGACTTGAAGTCCGGGACTACTGATCATGCGCACCGAGCCGAAATCGAGTGTCTGGTGTGATGGGAGCAGAGAGCGGTGAGATCGACCATATCTCTGATGATGCACATACTTAACATGTTAGTGCGCCCACAGGGGATTACTTACATGCTAAGGGTCCGACTAGCCAAGAGAACTAATGCCCTTGCGACTAGTTGATGGCCTCATTAGCATATGATAAAAGATCTTTAGAAATACTTTTTCTAAAGATCTCTTTACCTATGCTAGTGTACATAGTGACAGTTAAGGGGGCTTTACACACAACGACATCGCTAACGAGATGTCGTTGGGGGTCACGGAATTCGTGACGCACATCCGGCCTCGTTAGCGACGTTATTGCATGTGAAACGTACGAACGACTGCTAACGATCAAAATTACTAACCTAATTATTGATCGTTGACACATCGTTCTAATCCCAAATATCGTTGCTGTTGCAGGTTGTTCGTCGTTCCTGAGGCAGCACACAACGCTACATGTGACACCCCAGGAACGAGGAACAACACCGTACCTGCGTCCTCTGGCAACGAGGTGGGCGTCACTTTCTTTCGGCTACTTCTCCGCCCCTCCTTTTGTATTGGACGGCTGCCGTGTGACGTCGCTGTGATGCCGCACAAACCACGGCGTCACAGCGGTTCGCCGGCCACAGCGACGTCGGTAGGCAGGTAAGTCCATGTGACGGGTCCAAGTGATGTTGTGCGCCACGGGCAGCGATTTGCCCGTGACGCACAATCGACGGGCGGGTGCCTTCACCAGCGACATCGCTAGCGATGTCGCTGCGTGTAAAGCAGCCTTTAGGCAGGGATTAGCAATATGCACCCAGAACTGCTCGTGATTCTGGGTGCATATTGCACCTGACAGGTTTCCCTTTAAGGTGTACATTTTGTGGTAAAAAATGACTTTGCTTGACCTTGATATGATTTTACTCATCAGTACAATTACGGCAATACCAAACATCCATCATTTTTCATTATTATTTTATTGTTGGGAAAAAAAAATCTGAAGTTTGCGGAAAAAAAAAAAAATTGGGGGGTTGTGTCACCAATTTTCCAAGACCCATAACGTTTTCATTTTTCTGTCGATGGGGCTGTGTGATGGCTTATTTCTTAGTGGGATGAGAAGATGTTTTTATTGATACCATTCTAGGATAGATATGACATTTTGATACAGCATTTTTTTGTGGTATTGAAGAGAGCAAAAAAATGTAATTTTGTCGTTCTTGAAATTGTTTTAGTTTACAGAGTTCACCGATTGTTTTAATTTTGATATATTGATAGATCGGTCTTTTGTGAAAGCAGTGATACCACATATGTGTACTTAAGGGTTCTTTTTTTTAATGGGCAAAAGTGAGTGATTTTCTTTTTTTTAACTTTTCCTGTTTTAAAAGACCTTTTAGGGGAGTATAACCTCCAATTTTTCTGATCGCTTATGTTATAAACAGCAATGCCATACATTGCTGTGTATAGCAGAAATCACAGTCGCGTTTGTAGCCTGACCTTTGAAGGTAGGATTCAAAGGAGAGCTGCTATGACAAGCACGGAGGCCTTTAGCTGACCCCATGCTATCATAGCAATCCACGTCACGTGGGCGCTGATGGACTCTTAAAATGGCAATACCCTATGGTGTCGCATGTTAAATGCCGCTGTCAGAGATTGACAGCAGGATTTCACAGACTAAAAGGTAGTTTACACGCTGCAACATCGCTACCGATATATCGTCGGGGTCACATCGTTAGTGACGCACATTCGGTGCCGGTAGCGACATCGCAGCGTGTGACACCAAGGAGCGACGATCAACAATCGCAAAATTGTTCAAAAACGGTGATCATTGACACGTCGCTCCTTTCCTTAATATCGCTGCTGCCACAGGTACAATGTTGTTCGTCGTTCCACCGGCATCACACATCGCTGTGTGTGACACCGCAGGAACGACGAACATCTCCTTACCTGCGTACACCGACAATGAGGAAGGAAGGAGGTGGGCGGGATGTTACGTCCCGCTCATCTCCGCCCCTCCGCTTCTATTGGCCGGCTGCTTAGTGATGCCGCAGTGACGTCGCTATGACGCCGAACGCAACTCCCCCTTGAGGGAGGGATTGTTCGGCCGTCACAGCGACGTCGCTGACAAGGTATGAGCGTGTGATGCTGCCGTAGCGATAATGTTCGCTACGGCAGCGAGCACCAAATGTCGCATGAACGAAGGGGGCGGGTGGTATCGTGCTCGACATCGCTAGCGATGTTGCAGCGTGCAAAGCACCCTTAAGAATCATGGGCGGAACTCCACTCTACTCACAATGGTTAGTGGCAGATCCTGGTGTAACACACAGCCATTACCTGCCGGTTATGGAGCAAGCTGACCCCGTGAACCTGATTCATACACCTGCTTCCGACATATTGTGAAGGAGTTAAAACCCTGTACCACACCTAGGAGGAGAATAACATTTTCACACTCCTTATCTATGAACTGCTCCAGTATATACTGCCACAACAGTTTCTCCCATTCCTATAGTGATAGTTCTGCTTCACATCACTTATTACTGCTGTTGTATTCACATATTATGGTTGCGTTTTCTTGAAATCTGTGACTTCTTCAAATTGTTGGTTGAATACAACCTAAAAAAATGACAATAAATCAATAGGACTGTGAAAATGCACACTTCCTACCTAAACTAAAATGAAGCCCCTGAGACCTATGTTGTATTAATAACTTTATTTCCAAATCCACTTATACAGCAACAGACCGTGTGAACCAGCTGGTCAGACACGACACAGAATATGGACAGCCACAGACACAACGGAGAGAAAAGGGGGTGTATATTGGGGGCGGGGGGAAGGGCGTTGTTACCGATGACGTTAACAGAGGGGAGAAAGGAAGGCAATACTGAAATTAGAAAGGGAAGGTATGATAGGGCTGCAGAAGAAGGACAGCATAAAAAACCCTCAAAAACAGATTAGCAGCCTCTGCGAATTCTTCAGTTTCGTCATAAATCACACACAAGAGATCAGAGAGAACAAACTTCAGGGCAAGGTGGAAATGTATTGGAGGGTTGGACAGAGGTCACCCAAAAAAGTGAACTAGGTTATATTCTTATAAGAGTGGAATAACCTGTTCATTGCCGGAGGTGATAACACCTTATCATTCCTGCAGCATGCATGCCAGTGCTGGGGTGCTATCTTAACATGAAACATGGGGGTGTCTTCAGATCATACTACAGATTTGGCAGTGCAGACTATAAAAAAGAAAACAAAAAAGCTTTTAGTACAAGATTTGGCTTGTCCCTATAGAGTAAGTTTATTAAAGCCGAGACTATGGGAAAGCAATTGTTTATAGACTTCACATAGGGACAGAATTTCTTAGTCTGGGAGTTTGCAATCATGCAACACAAGTTCCCCTTGTAAGAAAATGAAAATTATGTGTTAAAGAAATGAAATGCCTCTGAAAGTTTATTATTTAAATGGATTAATTCCAGAAATGGCACCACTCCTGTCTATTAGCTGGAATCAGCTTGAGCTATAATACCAGACACAAAGAGTGGTGGTGTTTTTGATGAAAAAGCCGACCCTCTCTAAGACCCTTTCTAATCCTGTACAAACCCCTAATAGTATTAGGAAGTAACTATTGCAGTAATGGCTCAAAATAATTAAAGCCTCTGAGCCAGAGGGGTATTCTCTTCCTTACATGGTGGCTGATGAGTCCTCACCCATGCTTAAGACTCTGCTCTGTCTTGGGAACCCAATGTAAACGGGCAGATCTATATGGCACTCACCTTTATATCCCCTTTGTGTCTTATAATGAAAACCAAATATACATAACATCAATGAATACACCTGATTTCTCCCCTCTGCTACTAGTGAGTAGGTGGAGATGTTCCTCCAAGGATGGGACGTGTAATAAATAAGTATACAAGAGACAGTTTCATTTTTCAATTGGGTGTGGGCAATTTTATGTAACTTTCCCTTTTTTCTTAAATCTTGGCTACGTCTCTCGCACCACCAGCTCCCGTACAGAGATTAGCTCATCACAAGCCTTGCTTAGCGAGAGAGGCAGAGACTTGGTCAGCCAACGTGGAGAGTTGTGGGGAGTCAGACATGTTAATGCTGCCGGAAGAGGAGACATTGCTGAGACGCCGGGGGGACGTTTCTCCAGAAGGGGTGGGAGACTTGTAGACAATCTCTGCTCCGTGGTCCGTCTTAGCTTTGGCATTCTCCCTGAAGGACAGTTTGTGGCTCTCAATCTGGAAAAGGAACAAAAACAAATAAGTATGGAATTTATGTGATCAGACGCTATGGACCCCAAAAATCTCTAGTAGATTATTTGGGGTTTCATAGTTTTGACACCCTAGCTGAGGAGGTTTTCTCCATTTGTGTAGACATCGTCAGTGCACATTCTATTCTATAGACAAAAATTAAACTTAAATGACAACATAGTTCATTATTTATAATACCCAATATAAATAAGAATTGGTCCAGAACAAAACGCATTAATAAACCAAAGCAAATTTATTAGTGTACTCAGTAAAAACCACCCCTTGATGAAGCTTGAGTGCGAAACATGCATCGGGTTGTGATGGCTGCTTGAGCTCATACTCCAATTTCGTAAAATACATTACTCTGATATCGTTAACACAGGGTACATACATCTCTCCTAGTATTGGTGTGAATTAATTTGCAGGACACGGGCCATTGCCTGTATCAATAATCTGTGAAAAGTGCCACTTACCTACCGCCATCTGATCTTCATTTGATTAGCCAGCCTGGCGTGATGTCACATATGTGTTACGCCACAATGATGATGTCACGCCAGCTATGCTAATCAACAGAGATGGAATGCTGTGAAGTAAAAGGCGGGTTCTCAGGGTTTCCGTCCAGTGGCCATAGATTACTGACATAAACAATGGACTGAGTCCTGTGAATCTCTCTTTTGTGACACTTTTGTCCCAATTGATGAAGAACGGCGTGTAGGGGTGTGGTGGAGGGGGAGGTACCTCTTATTTAGTCAGACAAGGCGCAAAGAAGGGAATTTTGTTTACTTACCGTAAATTCCTTTTCTTCTAGCTCCAATTGGGAGACCCAGACAATTGGGTGTATAGCTTATGCCTCCGGAGGCCACACAAAGTATTACACTAAAAGTGTAAAGCCCCTCCCCTTCAGCCTATACACCCCCATACTGCTACGGGCTCATCAGTTTTGGTGCAAAAGCCCGAAGGAGGAAAAAATTATAAACTGGTTTAAAGTAAATTCAATCCGAAGGAATATCGGAGAACTGAAACCATTTAACATGAACAACATGTGTTATACAAAAACAGGGGCGGGTGCTGGGTCTCCCAATTGGAGCTAGAAGAAAAGGAATTTACGGTAAGTAAACAAAATTCCCTTCTTCTTTGTCGCTCCTTATTGGGAGACCCAGACAATTGGGACGTCCAAAAGCAGTCCCTGGGTGGGTAAATAATACCTCATAATAGAGCCGTAACGGCTCCGTCCTACAGGTGGGCAACTGCCGCCTGAAGGACTCGCCTACCTAGGCTGGCATCTGCCGAAGCATAGGTATGCACCTGATAGTGCTTCGTGAAAGTGTGCAGGCTCGACCAGGTAGCTGCCTGACACACCTGCTGAGCCGTAGCCTGGTGTCGCAAGGCCCAGGACGCTCCCACGGCCCTGGTAGAATGGGCCTTCAGTCCTGAGGGAACCGGAAGCCCCGAGGAACGGTAAGCTTCGAGAATTGGTTCCTTGATCCACCGAGCCAGGGTTGACTTGGAAGCTTGTGTCCCTTTACGCTGACCAGCGACAAGGACAAAGAGTGCGTCCGAGCGGCGCAGGGGCGCCGTTCGAGAAATGTAGATCTTGGCGGACGTAGGTTTCCTAGCCTGTCTCATAGTGGCAATGACCTCTTGAGATAATCCTGAAGACGCTAGGATCCAGGACTCAATGGCCACACAGTCAGGTTGAGGGCCGCAGAATTCAGATGGAAAAACGGCCCTTGAGACAGCAAATCTGGTCGGTCTGGCAGTGCCCACGGTTGGCCGACCGTGAGATGCCACAGATCCGGGTACCACGACCTCCTCGGCCAGTCTGGAGCGACGAGGATGACGCGGCGGCAGTCGGCCCTGATCTTGCGTAACACTCTGGGCAACAGTGCCAGAGGAGGAAACACATAAGGAAGCCGAAACTGCGACCAATCCTGAACTAAGGCGTCTGCCGCCAGAGCTCTGTGATCTTGAGATCGAGCCATGAATGTTGGGACCTTGTTGTTGTGCCGTGACGCCATTAGGTCGACGTCCGGCATCCCCCAGCGGCAACAGATCCCCTGAAACACGTCCGGGTGAAGGGACCATTCCCCTGCGTCCATGCCCTGGCGACTGAGAAAGTCTGCTTCCCAGTTTTCTACGCCCGGGATGTGAACTGCGGATATGGTGGATGCTGTGTCTTCCACCCACAGCAGAATCCGCCGGACTTCCTGGAAGGCTTGCCGACTGCGTGTCCCACCTTGGTGGTTGATGTAAGCCACCGCTGTGGAGTTGTCCGACTGAATTCGGATCTGCTTGCCTTCCAGCCACTGCTGGAACGCTTTTAGGGCAAGATACACTGCCCTGATCTCCAGAACATTGATCTGAAGTGAGGACTCTTGCTGAGTCCACGTACCCTGAGCCCTGTGGTGGAGAAAAACTGCTCCCCACCCTGACAGACTCGCGTCCGTCGTGACCACCGCCCAGGATGGGGGTAGGAAGGATTTCCCCTTCGATAATGAAGTGGGAAGAAGCCACCACTGAAGGGAAGCTTTGGTTGCCTGAGAGAGGGAAACGTTCCTGTCTAGGGACGTCGGCATCCTGTCCCACTTGCGTAGGATGTCCCATTGAAGTGGACGCAGGTGAAACTGCGCGAAAGGGACTGCTTCCATTGCTGCCACCATCTTCCCCAGGAAGTGCATGAGGCGCCTCAAGGGGTGTGACCGACCTTGAAGGAGAGATTGCACCCCTGTCTGTAGTGAACGCTGTTTGTCCAGCGGAAGCTTCACTATCGCTGGAAGAGTATGAAACTCCATGCCAAGAATGTCAGCGATTGGACCGGTGTCAGATTTGACTTTGGAAAATTGATGATCCACCCGAAACTCTGGAGAATCTCCGGAGTAACGTTGAGGCTGTGTTGGCATGCCTCTTGAGAGCGTGCCTTGACCAGCAGATCGTCTAAGTAAGGTATCACTGAGTGACCCTGAGAGTGGAGGACCGCAACTACTGTAGCCATGACCTTGGTGAAAACCCTTGGGGCTGTCGCCAGGCCGAACGGCAGTGCCGCGAACTGAAGGTGTTCGTCTCCTATGGCGAAGCGCAAGAAGCGCTGATGCTCTGGAGCAATTGGTACGTGGAGATAAGCATCCTTGATATCGATCGATGCTAGGAAATCTCCTTGGGACATTGAGGCGATGACGGAGCGGAGGGATTCCATCCGGAACCGCCTGGTCCTTACGTGTTTGTTGAGCAGTTTTAGGTCCAAAACAGGACGGAAGGACCCGTCCTTCTTTGGAACCACAAACAGGTTGGAGTAGAAACCGTGGCCCTGTTGCTGAAGAGGAACCGGGACCACCACTCCTTCTGCCTTCAGAATGCCCACCGCCTGCAGAAGAGCCTCGGCTCGCTCGGGAGGCGGAGATGTTCTGAAGAATCGAGTCGGAGGACGAGAGCTGAACTCTATCCTGTAACCGTGAGACAAAATGTCTCTCACCCAACGGTCTTTTACTTGTGGCAGCCAGGTGTCGCAAAAGCGGGAGAGCCTGCCACCGACCGAGGATGCGGTGTGAGGAGGCCGTAAGTCATGAGGAAGCCGCCTTAGTAGCGGCACCTCCGGCGGTCTTTTTAGGGCGTGATTTAGACCGCCATGCGTCGGAGTTCCTCTGATCCTTCTGAGGCCTTTTGGACGAGGAGAATTGGGACCTGCCCGCACCCCGAAAGGACCGAAACCTCGACTGTCCCCTCCTCTGTTGGGGTGTGTTTGGTTTGGCCTGGGGTAAGGATGTTTCCTTTCCCTTGGATTGTTTGATGATTTCATCCAATCTCTCACCAAACAAACGGTCGCCAGAAAATGGCAATCCAGTTAAGCACTTTTTGGAAGCCGAATCTGCCTTCCATTCCCGCAGCCACAAGGCCCTGCGTATTGCCACCGAATTGTCGGCTGCAACCGCCGTACGGCTCGCAGAGTCCAGGACAGCATTAATAGCGTAGGATGCAAATGCCGACGTTTGAGAGGTTATAGACGCCACCTGCGGCGCAGACGTACGTGTGAGTGCATCAATTTGCGCCTGACCAGCTGAGATAGCTTGGAGTGCCCATACGGCTGCGAATGCTGGAGCAAAAGACGCGCCGATAGCTTCATAGATGGATTTCAACCAGAGCTCCATCTGTCTGTCAGTGGCATCCTTGAGTGAAGCTCCATCTTCCACTGCAACTATGGATCTAGCCGCAAGTCTGGAGATTGGAGGATCCACCTTGGGACACTGAGTCCAGCCCTTGACCACGTCAGGGGGGAAAGGGTAATGTGTATCCTTAAGGCGCTTGGAAAAACGCTTATCTGGACAAGCTCGGTGTTTCTGGACTGCCTCTCTGAAGTCAGAGGGGTCCAGAAACATACTCTTTGTACGCTTGGGAAACCTGAAACGGAATTTCTCCTGCTGAGAAGCTGACTCCTCCACTGGAGGAGCTGAGGGAGAAATATCCAACATTTCATTGATGGACGCAATAAGATCATTCACTATGGCGTCCCCATCAGGAGTATCAAGGTTGAGAGCGGCTTCAGGATCAGAATCCTGATCAGCTACCTCCGCTTCATCCTCCAGAGAGTCCTCTCGCTGAGACCCTGAACATTGTGATGATGTCGAGGGGATATCATAGCGAGCTCGCTTAATCGGTCTGGGGCTGCGGTCCGTGTCAGAGACCTCACCCTGGGATCCATGAGACACCCCGGGAGGACATTGCTGTTCCAACTGAGGGGGACCAGGGGGCAATGATTCCACAGTGCCCCTGGCTTGAGATGCAGGCCTGGACTGCAAGGCTTCTAATATCTTAGCCATAGTCTCAGAAAGTCTTTCAGTAAAAACTGCAAACTCCGTCCCTGTCACCTGGACAGTGTTAACAGGTGGTTCTCCCTGGGCCGCCCTTAGCAGAGGCTCCGGCTGAGAAAGTGCCACAGGGGCCGAGCATTGCACACAATGAGGGTCAGTGGAACCTGCCGGCAGTATAGCCGTACATGCTGCACAGGCAGCATAGTAAGTCTGTGCTTTGGCACCCTTGCTATTTGTGGACGACATGCTGTTGTCTCCTCTGAGCAATACAGGAGGGTATATAGACAAAAATCAACAGTGCACCATACAGTGTAAAGTATAGTCTATAATCATGTAATCTATAAGTACACTTCTGCACTAGTGGGGCCAGCACCACAGGTGCTGCTTACCGCCTTCGCAAAGCGGTTGTGTGGGCACCAGAAATCCTGCCTGGGTCTCCCTGAGCTTGTCTCTCCTCTCCAACGTTAGCAGAGCTGAGAGGAATGGCTGCCGGCGTCCTGAGGAGAGGAGGGAGCCGTGGGCGTGACCCAGAAAAGTGCGGGAACTGGTGCCCCACTGTGCAGAGTGAGGGGGGTGGAGTATGCAAAGCATGCTCCAGCCCTCAGTGCTGCCGTCCTGTACAGCGTCCCGCCCTTCCCCTGACTGGCAGGGCTGGGGGCGGGAAGAAAACGAGACTAGGCCGCAAAAGCCGGGGACTCGAGTTATAAGCGCGGCCGCCGTATAAGCGCGGTCGGCGCGGAAGTCCCCGGCGCACTAACAGTCCCAGCCGCGCCGTAGTGATAACCATGGCAGCGGCGGTCAGCGCGGCAGTCCCCCTACACGAACACACTCAGCGACGCTGAAGTGTGTAATGGCACAAACGCAGTCAGCGCTGCTGTCCCCGGTGCACTAGCACACCCAGCAATGCTGGAGTGTTGCTGTGCGCGGTCCCCACGGGGACACAGAGTACCTCAAAGTAGCAGGGCCATGTCCCTGAACGATACTCGGCTCCTATCCAGCATGGTCCTCAGGAGCTGTGGATGGAGCACGGTCTCCTGTGCCTGGAGACCGAAAGGATCCCACTTCACCCAGAGCCCTAATTGAGGGATGGGGAAGGAAAGCAGCATGTGGGCTCCAGCCTCCGTACCCGCAATGGATACCTCAACCTTAACAACACCGCCGACAAGAGTGGGGTGAGAAGGGAGCATGCTGGGGGCCCTGTTATGGGCCCTCTTTTCTTCCATCCAACATAGTCAGCAGCTGCTGCTGACTAAGCTGTGGAGCTATGCGTGCATGTCTGACCTCCTTCGCACAAAGCATAAAAACTGATGAGCCCGTAGCAGTACGGGGGGTGTATAGGCTGAAGGGGAGGGGCTTTACACTTTTAGTGTAATACTTTGTGTGGCCTCCGGAGGCATAAGCTATACACCCAATTGTCTGGGTCTCCCAATAAGGAGCGACAAAGAAATGGTGTGTGCCTCAGCCCAAGTCTTATGCTAGTCATGGACTCACGCTGCACGAACTCTTTAAAGCTTTTTACACCAGACGTCTGGACTAAAAGCTTTGATGAATTGGGGTCTGTGTATAACACTATGATATATTATTTCTATGTAACACAGTGTACTCTATTGTTTAGTCCAAATAACAAACACAGCTCTACTACATCTGAATATGTGATTTTCTGTATACTATACTTCTGCCATGGTCAAAATACCTATTCAAGAACTTTCAGACATCACTAAGACAGAGAGAACACAAATAGTCACAAACTTTTAAAGAGATCTAAGAGTAGAGTAAAAAAAAAAATACCCCAGAAAAAGCAGCACTATCGTCCATTGGTTGTGTCTGGTATTATAATTGCCATTTACTACAATGGGGCTAATATCAGACACAATCCACAAGGCTCAATTCATTAAAGCTTTTACACCAGTATTCTAGCATCAAAGCATTGAAAAGCCACACAATTTTGGTGCAACTTGGGATTGCGCTAATGTGACTTTTGGCATGCTCATGCCATGTTTGCCTAGCTCCAATTTAGTGGGCAGGACAGCAGGGTTCGCACCATCACCAATCTTACTCACGAACTGGAGTAGGATTGTGGTAAGGTGCACATCGAGCTAAACACCACTCCTCCGGTGCTCCTAATTCATGAAGAGGAGCAGAAGTCCCACTCCAGTACATCTCATCATGTGAACAACACCGGTTTTGATGAATTAGGCCCATAGTGGTCCTAAAATGCACCCTAACCTTTTCAGTTGAACTTAATGTGACCTTCTTTAAACTTTTAAATGCATATATCCAACTGTTCAATGTTTCAGTAGTTTTTACACAACTTGCTGTTCTCTAACAAGAAGCTTAAAGAGGTTGCCTACTACTTTTACATTGATGGCTATCAATGTCTGATCAGCCAGGGTCTGACACGCCGTGCCCCACCGATCAAGATGTTATCGGTGTCGTCAGCGGTAGCGGGAATGCTCAGTTCTGGAGCTACCTCATCAACTGATAGCGGCCGCGGCTGTGTATTGCACATCTGCCTCCAATCCAAATCAATAGGAGGCAGATGTGCAGTAACTGGCCGCAGTCTCTATCAATTGGCAGCTTCTGACTTAGCATTTCCAGCTGCCTGCTACTAGCAACGGTAACTGCTGATCGGCAGGGGTGCCGGGTGTCGGACTCCAGTTGATGAAGACACTATCCTAAGGACCAACAATATAAAAGTAGTGGACAACCTCTTTAATGGCAAAATTCACAATAGGTGTGTGATCCATGAATTGACCAATCCATTTCAGAGTTCAATTAGAATTGGTATTTAACCAGTCCTCCTCATCATACTGTTCACATTTTGACATAATAACACCTAGATGACACCAAACAATTAATCTACAGTACCTCGCCATTGCGAGGCTTCAAGCAGGATGTTCTCAGATGGAAGTGGTCACTGAGCTTAGAGTCACAGAGTGTCATCACCAGGTTGCAACAGAGATACAGAGAGACTGGAAGAGCCACAGAAAGGCATAGAAGTGGACGTCCTTTGGCCACATCCCACACTGATGACCACTTCATTGTGATCAATGCCCTTCGGAACTGGATGATGAATGCCACACAACTCCAGGCACGTTTAAGGGAGGTGAGAGGCAGCCAAGTGTCACATCAGCCTATTTCAAGCTGTTTTAATCAGTATGGGCTGCGTGCTACATGACCTACAAGGGTACCTGACCACACCACCAGGGCCTCAGTGCTGTTGACTGAGGAGAGCTGATTCATGCTAAGAAAAATTGATGGCCACCAACAATGTTGGAGACATCAAAGAGAGCGCTATGCATCAGCCACTGTTGTCACCAGATGAGCCTTTAGTGGTGGTGGTGGTGGTGCTAGAATGTGGGTAGGTGTGTCTAGTCAATACAGAACTGGCCTACTACTTGAATAACATCATTAATCCAGTCATTGTGCCTCTGCATGAGTATCACAGGCCTAATTTCATCCTCATGGACGACAATGCTTCAGCTCATCAACTTTGCATCATTAGGAAATGGCTGCTGGAGACTGGGGCACCTCAAATGGAGTAACCTGCACTTTCTCCAGACCTGAATCCCACAGAAAACCTATGGGATCAGCTGAGTCACCGTGTAGGGGCTCGTAATTCTGTGTCCCAGAACCTCAATGACCTGAGGGCTACCCTTCAAGAAGAGTGGGATGCCATGCCTCAGCAGACAATAACTCCACTTGTGAACAGTAGGAGATGTCGTTGTCAGCTGTAATTGAATTGCTGCTCAAGGCCCCATGACAAGTTATTGAGACAATGACACCATGAGACACTGACACCATCACTGTTGTCAGCTTTTGTTTTAATAAAGTGTTTGAAGTGTGCAAATCATCATTGCAGGCTTCCACGTAAATGCCTTACAATCATTATAAAATATCACTGTAGCATGAACATTTTAAGTTTTCCATAAAGTTCACCCTAAAGCCATTTATCACTAACTTTTTTTGAGTAGTGTATATTTGGTCAGTGTGGAGAATGGACTGTACCCGTCCCAATTTTACCCTATGTGCTAGTGCACATGATGACATATCATTGCATGTGGTTGTCAGACTAGTACATGTAAATGGAGGCAACTCCAGCATCCATCATGGAACTACACACGGCTCTTTTCACGTTTGCCATTTCTGTTGCGACTGCTCCGGTATACTCAGCAAACTGTTGATGGACATATATGCATTCAGATATCATGTATCAGGCCTCTTACATATATGATGTAGACCAATATTTCACTTCAATATTAACTTTATTGAATCATTGTCTCATTATATGTGCAAATATTTGGCAGAGACACATGTAAACCCCTCTCTGCTACATGGTACTTACCGCTTTTCAGCTCTTCACGCAATAAATCGGGCATCTCCAGTTCTTCTGGCGGGGGAGGAGGAGGAAGGCCCAGGTAGAGCCCATTTGTAGGGGAATCACTTCCCCCTGACTTTTCGTCGTTCCCTTTCTCTCTCTGAAGGTGATAAGATGATTTTGGGGAAGGATGAGGTGAGGACTGATTACATGTATATAAGAAGAGGAGGAATAGGAGCAGTATGCCATGCGAAGTGAAGTGAAAGTAAAGGGTTAAGTGTGGAAATCAGCAAGAAAGGGACATGAGAGATTTGAAGGAATGCTGTAGGCAGCTGTGATGGCCATATCCTGTTTATGATCCCAAAGAGCCCAGACCTCCTGGGATGTGAATATGCAGCACAGTGAATATACACAAATGTGAACACAACCACACGGTCCTCAGGCCTTTGCCATACATGTCCATACCGAGCAGTCCACAGATCAGATCTACAGCTGTGGATCAGCAGAACACCACACTGTTTGCCACGTAAAGATTTACCTCAATATAGTGAATCCAATGGCTGTTGATATTATCTACAATTTAATCGCATGTTGTTATTAGGTCTTGTGCTGATTAATTCCATGTTTATATGGGGTTAGAGCTCCAAATCCCTTCTATCCCTAATTGTAGCTGCTTGCAGTAACCACTAGGGGGAGTATAAAGACTCCTCTATAAATGACTCAATGTGTAGGTCCCATAGAGTAAGCTATTATGCTCCCCCTAGTGGTGACTGCAGATGAGTGCTCTGTGTACCCCTTGCCATCCAGGAGGCCAAAAGATCCCTAAAACAGACCATAAACTTGAACTGGGGGGGCGTGGCCTGAGCAGCATGTGAGGAAGACTTGTGTAGCCAGAGCTCCTGCAAAAAACTCCTGTATAATCCTGTCCAGCTGGGGTTAAAGTTTGTTTTACTGCTTTCCTGGAGTGGTGACCTCTCCTAGACTGAGGGGGCTTCAAAGACCTGAGTGATATGACCAGAACTCGGGCTGATAAGAAGCGCGGGACACAGGCCACACTCATGGACGCTGGAGCTTCAGGTGGGGGCAGGGCGTCTGATGCAATAGCTCGCCTCAGCAAGTTTGCACGAGATCAGCCTGAGATACCTGGAGCTGTTAAGCAGTGTGACCTCAGCGTGCAGGAGCTACAGATCCCAGGACAAGAACTGATGGAGGAGGAAGAGCAGCAGGGAGCTGTGAGTATGTTGGCTGCTGCCAGTAATGTGGAGAAGGGGGACAACCTTAGAGCTGCAGATGAAAACACAGATCCTGGGAGAGCAGAGCCCACCCTCAGTGATGTGCTTGCAGCAGTAAACACCTGCAACAATATGCTAGCCACTTTGAACATACAGATGGGAGGAATTAAAATGGACATTTCATCTATCAGGCACGAGTTGCAGGGGGTCAATGTACGGGTGGGGGCCCTGGAAGACCGGGTCAGTGCCACAGAGGATAAGCTTCCCCCTCTGACTCGGGACCTTGGCAGAGCAATCCACAATATCTCATTGCTTAGGGCTAAGGTGGACGATCTAGAAAACAGATCCCGCAGAAGCAATCTCCGACTGGTCGGGGTCCCAGAAAAGGCAGAAGGCAATAATCCAGTAGCTTTTTTTGAAATGTGGCTCCCCAAGACTTTGGGTATGGATCTGTTTTCTCCTTTCTTCACTATTGAGCGGGCACATAGGGTCCCCACTAGACCCCCACCACCAGGGGCACCCCCTCGTCCTATCCTCCTCAAGCTACTGCACTTCAGGGACAGGGACACTGCGCTCCGCAGAGCTCGGGAGATTAAGGATCTGGCTATTGACGGCCATAAGGTCTCACTGTACCCGGATTTTTCCACTGAAATCCAGCAGAGGAGAGCGCAATTTATTGATGTCAAAAAACGCCTGAGGCAGCTGCAGATCTCTTACTCAATGCTATACCCTACCAGGCTGCGAGTGGTGGCGGATGGTGGGACAAAGTTTTTTGACACTCCAAAGGATGCAGCCGCATGGCTCGATACCAATGAAAAAGGACTGCGCAGAAATCACCGCTGAGGATTATTGCGGATTCCTTGCTGTTGGACTTGCTGAGGTGACCTTGCTATGTTTCCCGGCTGGAACACTTATGGACGGTTGGCAGGAGCCACCCAGATAGGTTACTATGCAGTTGATGACTGTTCAGGAATTTAAACCGTTATGTGCTCTTACGGTTATGTTTAGCCCCACTTCCCTCTGTTTGAGAGGAATGTCCTGGTTTACTGTGTATGTTTTTATGTTGTTTGACCTTTTTGTTTTATGCACCTGTTTGGTCTATGCTCATCTATGGGAACTGCTGCAGATGGGTCCGGGGGTCCCCGCTTGCTGCCCCCTGCTGTTACATATGTGCACTCACCCTTATGGCGAAGGAGGTTAATATAGTGGCCTGGAATGTGCGAGGATTGGGTGAAGCCACTAAAAGATGTGCAGTTTTTCTGTTTCTACAGCAGCTTAAGCCAGACATAATATTCTTATCAGAAACGCACTTGGTGAAGGAGCGGCTCCACTTGCTCCACAAAAAATGGATAGCCCATGAGTACCACTCTGTATATACCACACATTCCAGGGGGGTGAGTGTCCTGATACACAGGACAGTGCCGTTTGAGTGTCTTAAAGCTTCTGTGGATCAGGAGGGTAGATTTGTATGTCTTTACTGTGTCCTTCATAATGTGCGCTGTGTTCTAGTTGCAATTTATATTCCGCCGCCATACACAGGGGAACCATTGAAACGTATCCTCAATTTTGTTGCTTCCCTCCCTGAGGTCCCCACCCTATTAGTAGGAGACTATAATAATTACTTGCACCCGTATTGGGATAAGTTACATACAGGGAATATCTCACAGGCGGCGGCAGCTACATCCCTTGCTAGACTGATGGAGGAGGTGGGATATGTAGATATTTGGCGTATTAGAAACCCGCAGGTCCGGCAGTATTCATGCTATTCTAGTTCTCATCATTCACTGTCCCGGATTGACCTGGCCATTGGAAATGCTCAGCTGCTGCCTTGTGTAGCTTCAGTCACGTACCTGGCCAGGGGGGTGTCTGACCACTCCCCACTACAGGTCCGTCTAAGGCTTGGGGACCCAGACCGGCTGGCGGGGATACCTTGGCGGCTCAACCCTTTTTGGATACAACTGATAGGGGGCACTCTGACTGACACTATACGGGAATATTTTGTGATAAATGACGGTACGGCATCTAAACATATAGTGTGGGACGCAATGAAGGCGTATGTTCGTGGGACATATATTAGGGAAATTTGCACCCGAAAGGCGAAAACAAGAGAGCGCACTAAGTATCTGACGGACACTTTAGGTGATGCAGAACGACTTCTTATATCTAACCCTACAGATGATGCCAAGCGGGACTTAGAGAGGGCACAGAGAGCTCTGAGAGACCATATCACTTCCTTGGCCACTAACAAACGCTTTTTCCTTAAGCAGCGGTACTTTACGGAGGGGGAGAGTGTGGGACATCTCTTGGCTACAATTGCTAGGGCGCAGGAGGGATTGACCTATATCACCAAATTGAAACTTGACACTGGAGAGGAGGTGAGGGACAGCGGGAGGATTGTGGAAGTCATGCAACAGTATTACACCCAATTATACTCCTCTAAATCGCATTATGGGGATGAGGAACTGCGGGACTTTGTGGAGGAGATCACTCTCCCCAGTCTGTCAGATAGTGAGAGAGAATCCCTGAATAGAGATATAGACCTGGAGGAGCTGGAGGAGGCGCTCGGTCAAATCCAAAATGAAAAGGCCCCAGGTGCGGACGGACTCCCGGGTGAATTCTACAAATTATATACCCATCTGCTGCTGCCAAGACTCTTGGATGTGTTCAGAGATTCTGAGGAGAAGGGGTCCCTCCCTGTATCCATGAGGGAGGCTATTATTGTTCTGATTTTAAAACCCGGGAAAGATCCGACCGCGCCTGACTCCTATCGCCCAATCTCGCTGCTTACATTAGATATTAAATTAATTGCTAAAATTCTAGCTAACAGATTGTCCCGGGTGATCACGTCAGTGATCCACGAGGATCAGACTGGATTCATCCCCAATAAATCTACTTCCATTAATTTGCGACGTTTATTCCTGGGGATACAGCTAAGTTCTGAGGGGAGAAACAAGGAGAGAGCAGTCCTGTCATTAGATGCAGCCAAAGCCTTTGACAGTATTGAATGGAATTTCCTATGGGTAGTTTTGGAGAAATTGGGTCTTGGCTCCAGATTTATTGGCTGGGTCAAATTGTTATATGCCTCTCCGCGGGCCAGGATTCGAGTTAATCGTTGTACCTCCTCGTCTTTTAATTTGGCCAGGGGCACGAGACAGGGCTGTCCTCTGTCTCCATTACTATTTGCAGCGGCAATTGAGCCATTGGCGGCTATGCTTCGTGCATCCGCTGGCGTAAAGGGGTTTGAGATAGGCGGTCTGGAGCATAAGGTTTCCCTCTATGCGGACGATTTGTTGCTGTATCTCAGGGAGGTGGGGACATCGGTGGGCCCAGCAATAAATATTATTATAGAATTTGGTAGGCGCTCGGGACTCCTAATAAACTGGAAGAAATCGGCCCTGCTCCCTATAGATCCACTCCCATCTAATTTTAGTACTCTGGGGCTGCCAATTCCGACGGTGGATAAATTTAAATACCTGGGGATTGTGGTTAGTGCCCGACCGCGTGATTACTACTCTCAAAATCTGGAACCAGTGTTGGCTCAGTTTAGGAACAAGATAGATGCCTGGTGTCGACTCCCACTGTCCCTTATTGGCCGTGCTAATCTACTAAAAATGGTACTGATGCCCAAACTTCTGTATCTTCTCCACAACGCCCCAATATGGATCCACTGGAAATTTTTCCGTAAAATCAACACTTTGTTTCGGGAACTCTTGTGGCAAAAGCAGCAGGCTAGAATCCGCCTTGAGACCCTGCAGAGAGGGAAGGAGGATGGGGGTCTGGCAGTCCCCAACCCGTGGGTTTATTATGTTGCGGCACAGATGCAGCACTTCAGGGGGTGGGGAAAGGATGAGGCATATGACGCTGGTGGCAAATTGGTGAGGGGCCTTGCAGAATGGGGACACCCAGTGGCTTTTTTGGATGCAGGATACTCACCCAGAGGAGGAACATTATATCCAACATTATCATTGATGTACAAGGTGTGGGATAGAGGGAAGCAGTTGCTGGGAATATCAGGAATGACTGAGTACTGGCCCTTATGGCATAATCGTGGACTGGCGGAGCTGCAGAGACTCCCGGGTTGGAGAATGTGGGTGAGCAGGGGGGTGCATCAGGTGTCTCAGATTCTTCAGAATAATATACTTAAAAGATTTGACCAGCTTCAAGCTGAGTTTGGGATACCGCACAGTTCCTTTTACCAATACCTGCAGCTCCGTCATGCCTATGAGACACAGACACGTCGTATGGACATTAGGATAGAGCGGAATCACACTCTTACTGAATTGTTGACATCTGATCGCTCCTATGGTATTATTTCTAGGTTGTATACAGTGATGCTATCTAGACACCTCGACAAATTCCCTTTGCAGGCTAGAGAGAAGTGGGAGAGGGACCTAGGCCCTATGACAGAGGAACAGTGGGGTGAGGTCCTGTCTCAGACTCCAAGCCTTGCTGTATCTGAAGGCCAACGACTGTCACAGCTATTCCTGTTACATAGAGTATATAGGACACCTAGTCTATTGCATAAGATGGGAGTTAGGATGGATGATCTGTGTCCTAGGTGCGGACAGGAAGGTGCGAATCTGATGCATATGATGTGGTCCTGTGGGAACATTGAAGATTACTGGAGGGCAGTACTAGATTTGGTTAGACAAGTTTTCAATATCCGTCTACAGCCAAGACCTATTATATGTATCCTGGGTCTACTGGAGGGGGGGGTGGACTTGAGTTCGCCGGTAATGGTCGGTATTACACGTCTCTTGTACCAGGCTAGGAAACTGTTGGCCTACCACTGGTTGGACCCAGCGCCTCCGGTCATCGGGGATTTTAGGGAAAGAGTAAACGCTATACTTCGACTGGAGAGAGGAGTATACCTTAAAAGAAATGCATTGAAAAAGTTCTATAAGATCTGGGGGGCATGGTTGGATACCCCAGGCCTTCCCTCCTCGGCGTTACTGCAGGACAGTGCGAGCGACCAGGTCCTTCTCCTTCTGACCGGTTAACAAATTTCCTCAAATAGGGTGATATGCGTACTGCTGGAATGTGTGTGTATGTATATGTGTGTGCATGTATATGTGTGTGCATGTATATGTGTGTGCATGTATATGTGTGTGCGTGCGTGCGTGCGTGTATGTATATGTGTATATATATATATATAATGTCATAATGATGCTGGGTAAGCTATACTATGGAGAATATATTGGGAAATAATATGCACTTTGAGACCCATATTGAAATGAGACGTGGACTGCGGGTGCATTGTTTATTATGTTATTTGTGTGGTTTTTCTTATTGACTAAAGGTTTTTTCCCTTTCTGTGATATTTCTATGGAGGGAATTATTTTATGTGTTGTATAATTTTGATGTTAAATAAAAATGAACCTGATTTAAAAAAAAAAAAAAAACTTGAACTGACCCAAAATAATGTGCTATCACACAGTCAGTCCACAATCCTGCTGACCAATCAGATCTGATCTGCTGAATCTTCTCTGATCTTACAATTATTTATGTCCTTAGGCAATGTTCATGTTCAGCTTGTTCATGTAAAAAGCAATGTTTGCCCCAGTAGTTTGCAGGAGAGGCATAGGTTTGTGAGAGAGAAAGGCAACAGTCAGTAACAGGGGCTAAAGAATGGGAGACCCAAGAGAGGTGCCGCAGAGGTCACAGGCGCAGGCAGCAGACGTCATCTTGCAGGACGTGTTCAAAGGTGTAAAAAGTGAAGCAAAAACTTAGGAAATGTTCTCCAGAGAAAATGCTAGGAATTTGTTGTGTGCAGTCGAGTGCACAGCGCACACCCGGCTGATCAATATTAAGAATAGGTGGAACAAGACCCAACGAGAGGATCTGTGGTTAAAGCAGAGTGAGAGCGGTGTGGAGCAGAACCACAGCCTGTACTCACAACGGCAGAGCCTGCTCCACAAATCTAGAAGGAAACGCTTGTAAGAAGTATCAGCGCCTGAAGAAGGGTTAGTCGCACAGTGCAGAAACTTGGGCAGCAGCAGGATGTGTCCATACCTGTCTCTCCAGCCAGTGACGGGTCACTGCGTACACCATCCACGGCAATATACTGTAAGAGATCTGGGAATAAATTGTGAGCCTACTCCCACAGCACAATATTGGGGGCAGTAGTCTGCTAAGGCGTTAATGCACACAGCAGAATGGGTCAGATTTGGGGTAAACACCTAGGTTAGTGGTTGTAATTGAGCCCCATAGCAGGCATACCTGTCTGTACAGGGGGCAGCTGAGAGTGGACAGTAGACACAAAGAGCCTGGTATGGACATCCCTCTACTACCCAGGTTTCCTGGTAAGCAGTATGAAGGTGATATGCTGTACCTTCTTGTTTCCTCCGCCGGGTGTGTGAGTGACATTGTCCAGTGAGCCAATCTTGGATGAACCCTTTTCTTTAAAGTCCAGTTTTTCAGATTTCACTTCTATGTTTCCTCCACCTGTGTCAGAAGGAGAAAAGCCGTTGGATGGGTAAATGCAATATGTATTATCATGACATTCATGCGTGAATCAGACCCTGGCTACAACACAACCAGAGTTCTTAGGCGTAGCAGAGCTCAGAAAGCTAACCCCGCCCACACCACAGCTCTCTGTATACATTGTCTATTGACAGTGATCTGCTCATCAGAGGAGGAGGTGTGGTCGGGCAACTGCTCAGAAGACCTGTAGTCTGAGCAGTGATAATCTCCTGGTGATAAAATCTTCATTTTAAGTAAACAACAGCATACAGCCTAATCCTGCTGTCCTCAGATTATATAGCAAAAACCTGCTAATAGATTCCCGTTAGGCCCCCTTCATACGCACGTGCCTGCGGTACGTGTTAGGCTATGTGCGCACGTTGCGTACAGTTCACTGCAGAAATTTCTGCAGCGATCTGAAGAGCACATGTGCGCTTCTAATCGCTGCAGAAAATGTCCGTAGTGAAGCCGATTCCATGCGCTCTGCCTGCAGCTCCTGCCATAGACAGAGCAGGAGCTGCCGGCAGAGCGCAGGAAAGAAGTGACATGTCACTTCTTTTTACGCAGGGGACGCAGGACGCATGCAGTTACGCTGCGCTACAAAGCGCAGCGTAACTGCATGTATTTGCGCAACGTGCGCACATAGCCTTAGGTCCGTTCCTGCACGTACTGGAGACATGGGCACACGTACTCAAATGTTAATCAATGTACTGAGTTACACATTCGTTTTTCCATACGGGGCGTGTGTCTGTGTGCGTGATAAGTTTGTTTGTGCGTTAAACACAGAAGCATGTCCGTTTTTCTCAAGGAACACGCACACACGCACCCATTAAACTCAATGGGTCCGTGAGCACACGTACGTGACACGGATGCATCTCCGTATGATCCGTGTCCGTTTTTTTGCAAATATGGCAATGATTGTATCGTTTTGGAACAGGTGCATGTGATTAGAAAAGGTCCCTAGGAAATCGCATTTATCTTGCAGGACACAGTGAGGGTGAGTGAATTGAACACACCAGCAACATATTATCCCATTCATTACATGACGTTTTCCAGCTACACGTACTAGAAAAACGGATGGCATACGGATGGAATAAGGACTACAAACACGGACACACGCACATTTCATACGGACATACGGATGACACACGCATCACACACTGAGCCAGAAAACGGACGTTAAAAACGCAACACAGACATGAAATACGGAACGCATAACACATATGTGATATACATGCACGTGTGAAGGGGGCCTTAAATGGAGTCTGCCTTCACAAAAAGCTCTGTGCACCCTTCATGTGCTCAAACAGTTCAGTGCACAGTGCACTTGCTTATTTTCTATCTACCTCAGCCCCTCTCATCCATGACTGACAGTTCATTCAATCCTTGATTGACAGTGGGAAATTGCACTGAACCAGGGGTGCACAGAGCTTGTTTTGAGAAGTCATTTTGTGCTGGCAGATGCCCTTTATCCCCTTACCAACAAATGACATCCTGGTACGTCATATGCCAGCTCCCTGAATTTGATGCGGGCTCGCATACCGCGTACATATCTTTTCCGTCATATAATGTCTGATTTCATCAGCTAAGCAACACAACGAAAAAAAAAATCAAGAAGCCAGAATTACATTTTTTTGGCCCTTTCAACGTTGTAATAAAATGTAATAGGAGGTGGTCAAAACATCGTATCTGCCCCAAAATGATATCAGTAAAAACGTCAGCTCAGGGCACAAGAAATAAGTCCTCAGCCACTGGTCCCGAAAATTGAAACAAGCAACATTTTTTTTCATACAAGTAGTTAAAGGGAATCTGTTACCAGGTTTTTGCTACCTCATCTGAGAGCAGCATAATGTAGAGACAGAGATCCTGATTCCAGCGGTGTGGCACTTACTGGGCTGCTTAGTATAATTTTGATAAAATGATAAAATCATTTAATTAATCAGCAATAGATTATCACTCGAGGACTACTTGACGTACTGCCAGGTAGTCCAGCATATTCATGAGTTCTGTACAACTGCTAGACCTGCAGCAGAGAAAACATTGATTTTACCAAAATGACAGCAAAAAGCTCAGTAAGTGGCAGATCACTGGAATCAGGGTCTCTGTCTCTACATTATGCTGCTCTCAGATGGGGGAGCAAAAACCTGGCGACAGATTCTCTTTAAATAAAAGAAACAAACTATGCATGCTTGGTATCTTTGCAATTGTACTGACCTGGAGAATCACATTGCCAAGTCAGTTTTACCATATAGAGAACATGGTAAATTAAAAAAAAAAAAAAAAAATTAACTATTGTGAAATTGAACTGTTTCAATGCACTTGGAATTTTTTCCAGCTTTCCAGTGCATCATGATAAAATTAATGGCGACATTCAAAAGTACAATTCATTCTGCAAAAACAGGCGGACTTACCTGGCTTATGGTGGATGTTTGACATGGATCCACACTTGGAAGTCACATGTTTGAGATCAACTGGCTTGTGTGTTATCAGCACCTGTAGAGTGGAGACCATGTCAGAGGCGGCAGTAGAGCTTAGAGGTTAGGATTCAGGGGCACAAAGACATGACTGAAAAGCACATCAGGGAATTAAGTCATTTTGAGAAAGAAGCAAGTGAAACGTATGTACAGGAAATTGCGTCCCTTCATTAGGATCCATTCCCTACAGTCTGGCATACTGGCAAATCAACTTTAGACATGGCTCTCCAAAACTCCCTACCTGGTAATAAGCATTGAGCGGTCCAATGGGAGGGTACAGACAAACCTCGGTGCTTGCTGTGAGCCTGCTATCACAACCCATCAATCAAAGGTAGAGGGATTGGGTTTGCAGGCTTACACTTGGTTCATTTTAGAACTGTTCAGTGCTGACTACCAGGGAAAAATTTATAGCAAGAGCGATGAGTAAAGTTCAATGATGCAGGTATGCATGGCCACAGGACTGTAAGGAATGGGTACGTTAGGATCATCCAACCAGACTGTGACCACTATAGGGCAGGTACCTCTGAAAGTGGGCACAAACGCAGTGTAGACCGACCATAAGAAATGCAGAAGGTGGTGACAGTAGTTTAGATCTGTGAAATCTGTGGTCATGTTCACTTTAATAGGGCAGTGTATTTCTCAATCCATAGTGGATGATGTTAAAAGACACCAGAATTATGTAATAGTTCTTGTTTCTGGGATAGTTCCAGCAGAGTGTGAACATAGTCTACACTGCGTGGTTTGAGGAACTACAATGGATGAATGAAGGTCAAGCATGTGTGGTTCTCTGTGTTGTAGGTTCTTGTATTTGGGTGTGTTCAGTTTTGGGTGGTAGGGTCTTTGCAAACAGAGGACGTCACTCACTGCGCCTCCACCAGGCATATGCTTCAAGTTGTCCTTGGATCCACACTTAGACTGGACATTGCTCAGGTCCACTTTCTTATGGACAATCTGCACCTGCGGGAAGAACAAAAAGAGGGTCAGCGATTACATTTACCAGGAGAATGAACAGAAGACTTCAGATGAAGAATTCAGTTATATGCAGATGAGATGTAATTACAGATGTGGCACTGGGAAGCGTGGAATAGGTGAAAATCATTGGCTCATTGGATTTTTAAAGAATTCTCCTGTGCACCCTGTACAGTCCTACCTCCACCCTCATGCCCTACCAAACCTCCACACAGCCCGCTTCCTTCTACTTTGATTAGCATACATCTAATAAGACCCAGATACCTTGCCACCTCCTGGCTGGTGCCGAATGTTGTCAATGGAACCAATCTTAGATTTTATATTTTTCAGGTCTGGCAGTGCCACCGGGTTAGGAAGCGGCTGAAGACGGCTCTTGACTGAAGCAGGGGATTTGGGTGGTGTACGCACAACAGCGACCTTTTTGGGTTCTCGGTTAGGCGGCATATTTGATGAGGGTGTACGGGAACGGTTTGTTGGTGTACTGGGTGATCCAGGACTGCTGTAGCCACTTTTTTCACCAGATTTTGGAGAATCTGCTAAAAAACAAAAGTTTTAGGTCGGTAATTGTTAAGAAATGAAATAAGTGGTGTTGAACAGGGCACACATTTGCACTTTCATAGTTCTAACTGTCCCTACTTTTCCCAAGACATGTGGGTCAAAATGGGATGGGGTTTATATAAACTCTTCCCAAAAGTGGGCTGTCCTAGCAGGATCAGCAGTGTTATCGGCATGTTGGGGGAGACAGTGCAAGGGACTGGAGCAGAGTTGGGACAGAATACAAAAACCCACAGAACTATTGACAACTAGCGCCGAACATATGGGACTAGATACTGTCACTGACTAGGAGAGAGTGGTGAACCTGAGGGGACTTTTGAAGAAAGTGTTTGAAAGACCTACTATGTCTCCTGGGAAAATGGGCATGATCTGCTGGTTTCTACAGCATAGCATTTGATTAAGTCCGTGGTCACACTAGTGTATAACATCCGATGTGATATGTTAATAACACTCGTCTCAAACACTGCTCCGAGCGTGAGCAGAGTCTCACATGATTTTCTTGCATTGCACTTTTCTGATTTAAATGCTAATGTGAGCGAGCCCTAAATACAAATCACCGTCCTCTTACCTCTATCACCTTTGCTTATAGACTTCTTCTGCTCCCTTCTCACTGCTGGGAAAGAAACATTTCTATTAATCTGAGTAATATTGGCCAAATATCATCTAATACAGGGGTGGGCAATTAATTTATTAATTTTCCCATGGGGCCGCATGAGAAGTTGGGATGGTTTTAGAGGGCCGGACTAATATAATTAACTCGGTTCTACTATATATATATATATATATATATATATATATATATATATATATATATATATATATATATATATATATATATATATATACACACACACACACACGCATATATACTGTGTGTGTATATAATATATATACACATACACACAATGTATACATACATACATACACACACAATCCCCATATACTACATCACCACACCCGCCACATACTACACCTGTAATATACATCCCTATACACTACACCTGTAATAAACTACACCTCTATATACTATACCACTATATACTACATCACTACACCCCTATATACACCTGAATTATACTGCACCACTACACCCCTTTATACACCTGTATTATACTACACCCCTACACCCCTATATACACCTGTATTATACTACACCACTACACCCCTATTTACACCTGTATTATACTACACCCCTACACCCCTATATACACCTGTATTATACTACACCCCTATATACACCTGTATTATACTACACCCCTACACCACTATATACACCTGTATTATACTACACCCCTATTTACACCTGTATTATACTACACCCCTACACCACTATATACACCCGTATTATACTACACCACTACATACACCTGTATTATACTACACCACTACACCCCTATAAACACCTTGTATTATACTACACCACTACACCCCTATATACACCTGTATTATACTACACCCCTACACACACCTGTATTATACTACACCACTACACCCCTATATACACCTGTATTATACTACACCACTACACCCCTATATACACCTGTATTATACTACACCCCTATATACACCTGTATTATATTACACCACTACACCCCTATATACACCTGTATTATACTACATCACTACACCCCTATATACACCTGTATTATACTACACCCCTACACCCCTATATACACCTGTATTATACTACACCACTACACCCCTATATACACCTGTATTATACTACACCACTACACCCCTATATACACCTGTATTATACACCACTACACCCCTATATACACCTGTATTATACTACACCACTATATACACCTGTATTATACTACACCACTATATACACCTGTATTATACTACACCACTACACCCCTATTTACACCTGTATTATACTACACCCCTACACCCCTATTTACACCTGTATTATACAACACCACTATATAGTACACCACTACACCCCCCCATCATATACCACACCTGTAAAACTACATTCCCATATACTGCACCCCTACACCCCAAATATTTGTCAACAGTTACCCCCCCCCATTGCCCCCGCAGGTTACTAGTAACCACTGACCTGTCTTCTTATTGTCCCCTCCTCAGGCTCCTCCGTACGCTTCCCCCGCTGAGCGGCTTCTCTTTCAGATGCCCAGGCTGCGCTGACGCTGTATTTCTAGGAGCCGCTGCTTCTCTCCGTGCGGCCCTGGCTGCTGCAGCGTCTTCTGCTGCCGGGCGGGAACTTTTCAAATGACGCGCGCGCGCGCCGTACTGACGATATCAGGGCGCGCGTGTGTCACAGAGAAAAGCTGCCGCAGGGAACAGAGGAGAGATTCCTGCGTTCCGCTGCCTGCACTAACTGTGCGGAGCTGCAGGATCTGTCCTCTGTTTCCTACCCGGCACGCAGCGTGTGATGAGGGCAATCTGACCACAGGCCTCCCGGAGCCTGGAGCTCCGGACAACAGGTCAGATTGTCCTCATCAGTGACCGGCCAGCAAGGACGCCCTGAACCAGGCGGGCCGGTGACAGAGAGTAGGTGGGCCGGATGTGGCCCGCGGGCCGCCCCTTGCCCAGGTCTGATCTAATACATTGTGTATTTTTCTTTCTTGCAGGATATGGCCAGACCCTGTAGTATTAGTGGAAGGTATGAGGTGTCTGTCCTTGTCGGGTGCACATAGAGTAGATGTAAAAAGTCTACACACTGCTGTTAAAATGCCAGATTTTTGTCATGTTAACAAACCACAGAAGAATCATTTCGCAACTTTTTCCACCTTTAATATCCCCCCAAATCTGTATAATTCAATTGAGAAACAAATTGAAATCATTTTGAGGCATAAAAAAACCCAAAAATCTAAAATAATAAGTGTAAACACCCTATGAGGTTGTATTCAGGTTACAAAATAGTCAGTGCACAGCTGCCATCATCTACAATGATTCTGATTAAATCCATAAAAAGTTTAGTAGGATTTTCCTGACATTTTCTTAGTTGCATTTTACAGCAAAAGCCATGAGCCGTAAACAGCTTACAACACAGCAAAGGGATCTCATTGTTGACATTTATTAGTAAGGAGAAGGGTAGAAAATCATTCTAAGGCATCATATATACCATGGATCACTGTAGAAATTAACTGAATGTCCCTCAAAAAATTATAAAGACAAGAAGGAATTTGTATTACAACCTAGTCCAAAAATTAATTATAAGGTGTATGACACTTCATCGATCAAATATAACATTTCCATTCAAGCCAATAAGGAGATGGAAAAATAAAAAAAAGAAAAAAGAGATTCATGCAAGATTAAAATATAATAATTTGTATTACTTTAGTAAGTTAGTGCTTCATTTATTAATTAAAAAACAACCTGTAAAAAAAAAAAACAGAGACATTCCTGAGGGACTCCATATAACAAGTATAGCTGTAAGAACAGTTTGATATATAATTTAATATTCCTATTGATAGATTAATGCTGATTGTCAAAAAAATACAAAAATATTTTAAATAATCAATAACAAAAAAATTGTCAAAAAATATAGAAAAAACTTTGATTGGATAGCAGCAGACAAACAACCTAGATATTGCACTATACAAATAAATATATTGCACTATAAAATAGAGGTATGAAAAGAATTCACATTCCCAGGAAAGAAATAAAGTGTATAAATCTAATTAGTATTTATCAATATGCGAATGCTAAGTGAATAGCCCCAAATATATATCATACTATTAGGCAATCAGCTGATTTGAATAAGGTCCTCAGAAATATAAGTATCTACCTCGGGCCTGTTGCTGTAAACAATAGGATAGTATTATTTATTTAATAAGTGCTATATACAAAGTTATTTACTCATAGCATAAAGTAGCAATCATACCATGATAGTATAGATCTATGTGCGGAGCTCCTGCTCTGGTGTCACTCCACCCCGACGAACATTTCGCACCTAGCTTCTTCCAGGGGGCATGTCAGGGTGGGGTGGGAAAACATGTTCTGGTCTGATGAGGCCAAGGTTGAACTTTTTGTCCATAATACCAAAAGATATGGCACAACGTCAACACAATGCATCACTACTAGAACACCATACCCACAGTGAAGCATTGTGGAAGTTGCATTATACTTTGTGGCTGTTTTTCAACACATAGAGCTGAAGCTTTAGTCAAAGTAGAAAGAATTATTAACAGTTCCAAAAATCAGTTATTTTTGTAACAAAACCTTCAGGGGCTTCTACTAAGAAGCTTAAAGTGTAACTGTCATTTTAATTTTCATTTCAGAAATCAATAGGACACATAAAAATAAGGAACTTTGTAACATATCTTATCAGATGAATTTGCTTTTTTCTTTGCCAGAACTGCTCAGTCATTATCAAAATTATCAATTCTGAGGGAAATCTGTATTCAGTGAAGACTTTCCCATTGCTGAGATAGGAGATGGCAGTTGTTACTGATGAGATTCTATGCAAACAGAAGATATAGGAGGGCCGGAGCTCTGCCTATAGCTCCTCCGCCTATAGTTCCTCACTCGTCTCAGAATTGATCAATTTTGTCAGAGAAAGAAACCAATTTGTCTGATAATATATATTACAAAGCTGCTTATTTTCACGTGTACTATTGATTTATGAACTAAAAATTAAGACGACGGTTACTCTTTAAGTTGAATGACACTTTTCAGCATCATAATGAACCTAAGCATACCACCAAATCGTGCCATACTGATAGACTCCTACCCAAAAAGACTGAGTGCTGAAATAAATGCTCAGGGTACCTCAACAAAGTATTAGTTTGAGGGTGTGAGAAATAGATAATGAAGCCACATTATTTTATTTTTTGTCCACCTGAAAAGATTTCACTTCATTTTTTTAACTGAATAGTAAAGATTATGGGTGACATTGAAGGTGGAAAAAGTTCTGAAATGACTTTTTTTTTACAATACAAAAACCTGGTATTTTAACAGGGGTGTGTAGACTTTTTAATATCCAATGTACATAATGCTGGACAACTGGCCTGATCTAATACTATGGGTGCCACTGATGGCTGTGCGCCGGCATGGTGCACTACACGTATCTGTGTGACTGGCACATTATACAAGTCTTATACAGTTAGGTCCAGAAATATTTGGACAGTGACACAATTTTCGCGAGTTGGGCTCTGCATGCCACCACATTGGATTGGAAATGAAACCTCAACAACAGAATTCAAGTGCAGATTGTAACGTTTAATTTGAAGGTTTGAACAAAAATATCTGATAGAAATTGTAGGAATTGTACACATTTCTTTACAAACACTCCACATTTTAGGAGGTCAAAAGTAATTGGACAAATAAACCAAACCCAAACAAAATATTTTTATTTTCAATATTTTGTTGCGAATCCTTTGGAGGCAATCACTGCCTTAAGTCTGGAACCCATGGACATCACCAAACGCTGGGTTTCCTCCTTCTTAATGCTTTGCCAGGCATTTACAGCCGCAGCCTTCAGGTCTTGCTTGTTTGTGGGTCTTTCCGTCTTAAGTCTGGATTTGAGCAAGTGAAATGCATGCTCAATTGGGTTAAGATCTGGTGATTGACTTGGCCATTGCAGAATGTTCCACTTTTTTGCACTCATGAACTCCTGGGTAGCTTTGGCTGTATGCTTGGGGTCATTGTCCATCTGTACTATGAAGCGCCGTCCGATCAACTTTGCGGCATTTGGCTGAATCTGGGCTGAAAGTATATCCCGGTACACTTCAGAATTCATCCGGCTACTCTTGTCTGCTGTTATGTCATCAATAAACACAAGTGACCCAGTGCCATTGAAAGCCATGCATGCCCATGCCATCACGTTGCCTCCACCATGTTTTACAGAGGATGTAGTGTGCCTTGGATCATGTGCCATTCCCTTTCTTCTCCAAACTTTTTTCTTCCCATCATTCTGGTACAGGTTGATCTTGGTCTTATCTGTCCATAGAATACTTTTCCAGAACTGAGCTGGCTTCATGAGGTGTTTTTCAGCAAATTTAACTCTGGCCTGTCTATTTTTGGAATTGATGAATGGTTTGCATCTAGATGTGAACCCTTTGTATTTACTTTCATGGAGTCTTCTCTTTACTGTTGACTTAGAGACAGATACACCTACTTCACTGAGAGTGTTCTGGACTTCAGTTGATGTTGTGAACAGATTCTTCTTCACCAAAGAAAGTATGCGGCGATCATCCACCACTGTTGTCATCCGTGGACGCCCAGGCCTTTTTGAGTTCCCAAGCTCACCAGTCAATTCCTTTTTTCTCAGAATGTACCCGACTGTTGATTTTGCTACTCCAAGCATGTCTGCTATCTCTATGGTGGATTTTTTCTTTTTTTTCAGCCTCAGGATGTTCTGCTTCACCTCAATTGAGAGTTCCTTAGACCGCATGTTGTCTGGTCACAGCAACAGCTTCCAAATGCAAAACCACACACCTGTAATCAACCCCAGACCTTTTAACTACTTCATTGATTACAGGTTAACGAGGGAGACGCTTTCAGAGTTAATTGCAGCCCTTAGAGTCCCTTGTCCAATTACTTTTGGTCCCTTGAAAAAGAGGAGGCTATGCATTACAGAGCTATGATTCCTAAACCCTTTCTCCGATTTGGATGTGAAAACTCTCATATTGCAGCTGGGAGTGTGCACTTTCAGCCCATATTATATATATAATTGTATTTCTGAACATGTTTTTGTAAACAGCTAAAATAACAAAACTTGTGTCACTGTCCAAATATTTCTGGACCTAACTGTATGTCCCATGTAAGTTTAGGAAACATTACCCACCACTGTCCTACGTGACTGTCAGCAGAATACAGATCACATTCAATCAAATCACTCCATCTCACCCAGTTAGTGAAAGCAGATATAAATATAAGCAACGCAGAATATCACTATTATATGCAGAAGAAGGAAATATTACTGAATACTGATTCTCCTAAACATATGAACTTGTTGCCTTACCATTAGGGGGAGTCTTAGGGACTGTGGGAGTCTTCGATGGGATTCTGGTTGTGTTGGCCGGGCTGCGGACAGGTGGTTGCTTAACTCCTGCACCATCGTGAAGTCCATCCTGGTGTTATAAGTAACACACAAAGCAATCAATGGCAATAATCTATATATTTTAGAGATTATTCCGCAGCCTGGCTTTACTGGACACTACTGTTCCCTATCAATATGCTACAATTCAGCCATTTCATTGTAAATATTTGCATTTCTTTTTCCTTTTTAGAATTTTTACTTTTCTGCCCACTCAAATTCTGAGCACAACGGGATTAACAATTAAGTCTTCTGAATTTCAAAACTGCATAGTAGTTGTGCCAAAGAGAAGTAGACTGAAAGCTGATCTTGCAGCTAGGGCTATGGTTCATACCAACCATAAAAACATAACAGAGAAGTGAATCTGTTAGTGTTCACAAACTACCGTAAATCTATTGTGGTTTGAGTCCTACCGTGTTTTTTTCCAAAAATAAGCCCTACTCCGAAAATAAGCCCTAGCGGGAATTTTCAGCATTTTTGGCATAAGGTTTAAATATAAACTCTACCCAGAAAATAAACTCCAGTCGCGGTTCCATAATGAAGTGTCCATGCAGCTAAAAAAGTTAAAGAATGCCACAGGACACTTCATTATGGAAAGCAGACACCGCCAAAAGAGAGAAGAAAGAAGACAGAAGTCCCCGCACATACACACACACTCATCAGATCGCACACACAAACACATACACCAGATCGCACACACACACTCACCACATCCAGCGACACCGATTGCTTCTGGCCGGCATGGGAACTTGGGACATAGTGCAGTGGAGCACGAGGTCCTGCGGTGGAACGTATATGGACCTCAAGTGGAACGCATCGATGCGTTACATCGCAGGTCCTCTATGTGTTCCACCACAGGTCTTCGTGCTCCATTGCACTGCGTCCCAATTTTCCCTGCCAGCCGGATGCAATCGGTATCGCCGGATGTGGTGAGTGTGTGCGATCTGATGTGTGTATGAGTGTGTGTGTGCAATCTGATGTATGTGAGTGTGTCAGCCAGAAGTAGGAGAGGACCGCGTGGAGCATATCTGCTGGAAGCGCTCGCCGAAGACCGCAGGAGGACCTAGGAAGCACGCAGATGTCCAGGGTCTGGTAAGCATGATTCTCCAGTGGAGGGGGTCTGCTTTTTTTTGGGGTGGGGGGGTGGAATAAGCCCTACTACAAAAATAAGCCCTAGTGCATTTTTCGAGGAAAAAAATAATATAAGACAGTGTCTTTTTTAGGATAAACACGGCAGTGTTGGCTCATATTCTTACTGCAGTCCAAGAGCCATACGAAGCTCGCTCTATTAGTAATGACAGGCAAAATGCTTGCTAAGTCTTCCTTCACAGATAAAATATGAGCTAAATGATTTTTAGATGTGTTTGTACACCTTCCAGGATAATTTTGTGTCTGATGTTCATAGTGATCCATCTATTTTGAAGACCTGATTCTCTGACATGTCTGCTTGTGATTTTGCAAGTTCAGTGCTCAGAGGGTGTTTCCTGTAAAACACGTTCTCTCTGTCCCGTCTATATATTGTCACCTGTTACTTTCCTTCCTCCTCTCAGAGATGACAGTACAATCTGTGACAGTAGCACGTGAATCCCCTTATGGCTATGGGTCATGGAGGTCCAGTAAAAGTCTAAGATCTCGACCTAGGATCTAAGATCTAGCTATTTTCTGACATGTCTGCTTGTGCATGTGCAAGTTCAGAGTTCAGTTGGTCTTTTCTGTTGAGCAGGCTCTCTTTTTCTATACTCTTAGGCCTTGATTCATCATTTTTTTAAGTCACTTTCTCTTTTTTTGTCTTTAAGTATTTATTCATTGACGTTTATTGTGCCCAATACATCAAAATGTCGCACGTGGTTCATGAGTTTGGCGCAAAGTCAAAAAAGGGCTTCTTCCCTGTCATTAACCATGTTTGCAACTTTTTGAGTATAAAGTCCCAAAGATGTGACTTTTGAAAAACATGCATATTACTACATCAGTGAAGTTGTGTCAAATTTTACAACTTATTTAAAAGTTGGTATTGATAAATCCTCTGAAAACATCTAGAATCATTAACCTTCGCCCACGAAGCTGAAAACTAAATAAAAAAGCAGGTGAGCAAATTTACAGAAGACTTAATTAAAAAGGTGCAAATGAATTAATGGATTGGGTGCAAACAAAAAAAGGGAAAAACACACAAAACTAAACAAAAAAAATACAGATACAAAGGAAATGATGAATCGGGGCCTTAATACTGTAGCCTGTATTTCCTCCCATTTTCTTCTCTAAGACATAATAGGGCAAGATCATAGATAAGGGTCATGAAGGCCCTTAATCAATTTGTCTGATACCATTCGTTCAAGGCATCTGGAGACAACTGGACAGAAGCATATACAAGCTGCCAGGTAATACAGGAGGTCTCTGAATTGATGTAGACATATACCAATGTGTTCCTTAAAAATGAATGCACTTATTATGGTTCTCCCCTTACCTTAGCCCGTGGTGAAGGGCCCAGCGGGCGATACGTTGCAGGGGATGGCCTCTGAGTAAGGCTCCGTGCTGGAGGTACTGTCGGAGTGGAAGTTTTTTTCTGGGTGATTGAGCTAGCAGAAGGGGATCTTTTGGGGATAGTGGAAGTTCTGCTTGTTGTGAATTTGACAATGGGTGGTGTGGAGGATTTCTTCCAAATGTAAAACAAAATATTCAATGAACAGAAAAAGAAACTGAGGAAACGCAAATAAAAATGTTATGAAGAATGACAGAATGCTAGATCAAGAATTAAAAGTGCAAGCCTTGGGGTTCCAGAAGGTGACAACTTCCAACAATGATTCAACAGATGACAACAATCTGAATGTTTCTGAACAATGGGAATCTGTTCTGGCCATTAAAACATTTATGGGGGAGCCAAAAAGCCATTCTCACTACCACTACTCTAGCATCCATACAACTATGTGGTCCAATGGAACAGTATGCCCCTTCACGATAGGTATCCCAAATGTGCTTGGACTATTGCCTAAAAATGCTGCAAAAATGTACTGTATTAGCAGACTATTATCAAGGCCACTATTAACACTAGAAGTCCCAGGAATGTCGAGCTCCATAGGGTTTCAGTGGTAGAAATGTCAAATGACCCCTCTCTGGGACTTCTAGTGTTAATAAGGCCACTGCCATTCAGGAGTCCTTGCCCTTTCTGTAGTGGGCCTGCATTTTCACCCTGTCTGTAACATGCCGCTTAGTGCTGCACCACACACAGTTGCATCTCACAACAAATCCCAAGATTGGACCTACATCTGTAGCATTGAGAAGGTATATCTACTGTAACACAACTGTCACTAGCATCTAGATTGCCTGCAATGTTCAGACATACAAAAGAATATTAACTTTGGCTTCCCGTATTTTTGATATCACTAGCTGACTCAATGCTAAATTACTTTTTCCATACAATTGATCACAACAAGGAGGAGTCCAACTTTTGTAACCACTGACAAGCTTTGTGCTATTCTGTAGTCCTGGGACCAAACACAACGTTCCAGTACTTGATTGATTCAGCCATCATGTGTGGCCTATACCAATCAGCCTCATTCACACATTTGGATTCAGCATATGTAACCAAAACTATAAAGGTATGTGCACACGGCATCTTTTACGGTGCTTTTTTTAAAGAGTCTTCTTTGGTGTCTCTTTGGTCACTTTTTCCGCAGTTTTCATCATAACTGTATAAAGCGGTGAGCACTCAGGTCAGCTCTTTTAGCGGCTTCATGGCCATCAAAGCCTGATGTGGTTAAAAGAAATGCTAAAATATGCCCAGCAAATTGTTTTTATATTGCAGGGTATATGTTTATTCCCTTTAGCATTCTTTAAGCACTTTTTCAGGAATCCACCTAAAGAAGAGGTCCCGTGCACATGCCCTAACTGTATAGTAGAGGATTTTTTTCCACCCCTGGTGACCAGCACAGCATTAAACCTGGTTCAAACAAAAGAATGGAAAATGTTTGATAGATCATGAGACTAAAGGCAGCTTTACAGGCAACGACATCGCTAACGAGATATCGCTGGGGTCACGGAATTCGTGACGCACATCCGACCTCGTTAGCGATGTCGTTGCGCGTGACACCTACGAGCGACCGCTGACGATCCGAAAAACGGCAAAAATCGTTGATAGTTGACACGTCGTTCCTTTCCCAAATATCGTTGCTCATTTTGGACGCAGGTTGTTCGTTGTTCCTGAGGCAGCACACATCGCTACGTGTGACACCGCGGGAACGACGAACAACAGCGTTCCTGCGTCCTCCGGCAACGAGGTGGGAGTGTCGTTCATGCGGCTGCTCTCCGCCCCTCCGCTTCTATTGGATGCCTGCTGTGTGACATCGCTGTGACGCCGCACGAACCTCCCCCTTAAAAAAAGAGTTTGTTTGCCGGCCACAGCGACGTTGTTAGGAAGGTATGTGCATGTGACGCGTACTAGCAATATTGTTCACAACGGGCAGCGATTTGCCCGTGACGCATGCACGACGGGGGCAGGAGCGATCGCTAGCGATGTCACAGCGTGTAAAGCGGCCTTTAGACTAAACTAGTCCCTCGTTGTTGTTTTTGTCACTTTCGGTGGATTGCACTTTTGATATATGTTCTAGCACAAATAAATAAAACAAGGAAGAAAAAAGCAAAAGTGAAGCAAGGTAAAGGGAAAGAGATGTAATGGGTAGCATAACCTATGTTAGTAGGAATATGGTTATAGTGAAAAATCTACAGTCTATATCAGCGGTCCTTAACAAACTACTACAACTCCGAGCATAACATGAACTGCAGGTTGCTAATCATTAGTCTACGGTACTTCATTAACCAAGATTTTCTTCTCCTTTAGCTCTTGCTGAGCCCCTATGGCATTTCGGTAGTTATTCTTTGTATGAGTATCAGGCAAATCTCTGACAAGTGTATTATGGGAACATTTTTGTAATATGTAAGTTTCATCATATTGTCAGATAATTTTTTCTGCATACTTTTCATTATAAAACATTGCTGTTTTTTCTCATTTCATACTAATTGGAATTTTATGCCATTTTACATTACTTTAGTTTGTAAAATGAACGGAGTAAATTAAAACCACAAATCCTTACACAAAAAAAAAAAAAAACGGACTGAAAAAATAAAAAAGTTCTGGCTTTTAGAAGAAGGGGAAGAGAAAAAGAAAGCACATAAATAAAAATTCACCAAATCGGGAAGTTGTTATATAAGATGTCATGTTATGTCCTATTACAACATTGTGTTATGAGTGCAGAAAACACAAGATGGGCTGCTACTAAGAAAGAAGCATGAAAGCCATGTGAGTACAGTAGTGTTAAGGGACAAGGTCAGATAGTATGTAAGTAAGGCTTTGTCTGTAAGAGAGTCCTACAAAAAGCTGGAGTCCGGACACTCACCTCTCCCTTCTCTTGGGCGTCACGTTCATGCTTCTCTTGATCATGTGCTGTAACAGAAAAATATTGAATTTGTATACATTTTATTTTGGATTTTTATGGTGTACCAATCCTTGACCATGAAGGTGCCCGGTCATCTCCTACAGGCAGTGGTGGTATTAAAAAAAAAAAAAAAAAAAAAATCAGACTAAGCAGTTGGACTATACCCACAAATGAGAACCAGATTTACTTTTTATGGGGTACCCAAATATCTTTTTTTGCCAGAGATCTTTGCTACACTCTTCCACATCAAATTTGGTCAACTCTTTATACTCAGCTAAATATGCCCTTGTACCTATATTCCGTCCAATCCCCTTTACACATATAGGCTCAGTTTAACTATTTCATATGGTGGCCTAACCTTCCTAAGAACAATTGGACTGTATGTTAAAACGCAACATCTCTCATTCTTCTTTCTCCCAACACTATCTGTTTAAGAAAGTTAGTAGGTTCCTATATCTGGACAGTACCGAAAAATACTTGATGGTTTTGGCCAATTTTGCTTTAATGCGTATTGGGGTTGTTGCATTATGTATCATACCTATCAACATATTCCACTGTGAAAAATCAAGACCATCCTACCAAAGCCCCTTAACCATAATCATGATCTACAGTCCTGGCCGAAAGTGTTCGCAGCCTTGAAATTATTCCAGAAAATTAATCATTTCTCTGAGAAAATTATTCAAATTACACGTTTATTCCCTTTGTGTGTATTGGAACAATACAAAAAAGGCAAACAAAGGCAAATTAGACATAGTTTCACACAAAAATGGGCCCCTCCAAAAAAATTGGTGGCACCCTTACCGTAATATTTGGTTGCACAAATATTGGTTGTTTATTTAGAATAAATAACTGCAATCAGTTGCTTCCTATAAACATCAACAAGCTTATTACACTGGAATTTTGGACCACTCTTATTTTGCAGACTGCTCCAGGTCTCTCATATTTGAAGGGCACCTTCTCCCAACAGCAATTTGTTTCCGTCTATTTCTAGGTGCTTCAAGAAGCATGTTTGGGGTCATTGTCCTGCAACTCAGAATCTTTTGATAATCTTCAGATTTCATGATGCCTTGCACTCAGTCATGGCAACCTGTGCCAGAGGCAGCAACACAACCCCAAAACATCTTTGAACCTCCACCATATTTGACTGTAGATACTGTGTTCTTGTCTTTGTAGGTCTCATTCTCTTTTCGGTAAACAGTAGAATGATGTGCTTTAGTAAAAAGCTTTATCTTGGTCTCATCGGTTCTCAACACGCTTTCCATCTTGGTTTACTGGCGCACATTTTGAAAACCTGCAGTCTATGTTTTTTATGTCTCTGTGTCAGCAATTGAGTTTTTCTGTCATAGCTTTTAATTTCATTCAAATGTGGACAGATAGTTCACGCTGACACTAATGCACCCTGAGCCTGCACGGCAGTTTCAATTTCTTTGATACTCGATTGGGGCTGCTTAGCCACAATCAGGAATATCCTGCATTGCAACCTTTCATCAATTTTTCTCTGCCGTCCATGACCAGAGTGATTAGCTACAGTGCCATGGGTTGTAAACTTCTTGATTAGGTTGCACACCGTGGACAAAGGAACATCAAGATCTCTGGACATGGACTTCTAACTTTGAGATTTAGGTAGACAGCACGAGTGAGAAATAATTCTAAAACTTAACCTTTAATTTTATTCATTAAAATGTGTAATATATTAAAATACATACAAATTTGGATCACCCTGCGGGTAGCCAAGGCCCGTATCCTTACATTGAGTCGGGATACCAATGGACAAACACCATTAGGGGATAACAATATAGTGTGTTTAGGGTAATGGTATGACTCTTATATTCCACAGTAATACAGGGATGATGGACAGTGGTCCTGCTATTAGCATGCAGTATATATCTATATAGCAACAAATCCCACAATTACTGGCCACAGAGAGTAGCCTTATACCTCTTTTAGATTATTAAACACACAGATAGTAACAAATTGGAAGGGTCTCACCCAATTAGATGATCTTCCTAAGTTTTGCCAGCATTTCCACATTGGAGGGGTCACAGCGGGGCTTGAAATCCGGGCTCGATGTAACTTGCCCTATGCCCCTTTGACTCCCGTCCTTACAAGGACGGTCCACATCTGAACCTAAGTCCTTGTGCACAGCTGCCCCACATGCCTCCCTACGCGTTTCGTCACAATGAAGTAACTGATCAGGGGACCTGGCATGAAAGAAAAAGTATGGAGGGCCAAAGAGTGGTGTGACACCTGCAAGGTCCATACACCAAATGCTGACAGCATTTGGCAGAATTTGGTGTATGGACCTTGCAGGTGTCACACCACTCTTTGGCCCTCCATACTTTTTCAAGGGGGCATAGGGCAAGTTACATCGAGCCCGGATTTCAAGCCCCGCTGTGACCCCTCCAATGTGGAAATGCTGGCAAAACTTAGGAAGATCATCTAATTGGGTGAGACCCTTCCAATTTGTTACTATCTGTGTGTTTAATAATCTAAAAGAGGTATAAGGCTACTCTCTGTGGCCAGTAATTGTGGGATTTGTTGCTATATAGATATATACTGCATGCTAATAGCAGGACCACTGTCCATCATCCCTGTATTACTGTGCAATATAAGAGTCATACCATTACCCTAAACACACTATATTGTTATCCCGTAATGGTGTTTGTCCATTGGTATCCCGACTCAATGTAAGGATACGGGCCTTGGCTACCCGCAGGGTGATCCAAATTTGTATGTATTTTAATATATTACACATTTTAATGAATAAAATTAAAGGTTAAGTTTTAGAATTATTTCTCACTGGTGCTGTCTACCTAAATTGTTTGTGAGTATTGTCCCTGCAGAGTCACCAACTGGTGAATCTAGTTGCTTAAAAACTAACTTTGAGATTGTTGATAATTTTCAAGAATTTTGGTTCTCAAACCCTCAGACATTTCCCTTCTTTTTCTGTTCTCCATCCTTAGTGTAGCACAGACAGACATACAGTACAAAGATTGAGTCAACTTCTCCCTTTTTTCTGGTTTCAGGTGTGATTTTCATATCACCCACACCTACTTGCCACAGGTGAGTTTGAAAGAGCATTACATTCTTAAAACAAAATTGTTTACCCACAATTTTGCAAAGGTGCCAACAATTTTGTTCAGCCGATTTTGGAGGTTTTATGTGAAATTATGTCCAATTTGCCTTTTTTCTCAGTTTTTTTGTGCTGTTCCAATACACACAAAGTAAATAAATGTGTATGACTAGACATGCAATTACAATAATTTTCTAGAAGAAATACTTCATTTTCTGGAACAATTTCAAGGGTGCCAACACTTACAGCAATGACTGTAGTTCTGTTACTAAAACAACGCACAAGAAAGATCCATATATGTTGTAGTAGGCTTTTATCTGAATTATACTGTATCAGACACACTTAGATACATAAGCCTTCAAACTTCAGTGAGCTCTAGATTAAATAAAGAGTACTGTCATCAGATAAAAAGAGACCAGTTCTTGCTCTTATTTGATGCCTGCTGCTCCCCTGAGTATACAGATTTTTGTTATTATGTCAATCCGCCAAACGGAGCTTACAGAGATATTGGCCATATTTATTTGGTGCTACTTTTTATGGTGTTTAACAAGTTGGTGTGGCTCACAGACTAATTATGCAGAGCAGCATGAAGACACGTCCCGGAGACTCCAGTGAACCACACCCCTTTGATAAACACCATAAAAATTAGCACTAAATGAAAACGCTCATATCTCTGGAACCGTATGGCGGACTTAAGAAACACAAAAAATGGGAGATGCAAGGGACCAACGGGAATAAAAAAAGAGCAAAAACTGGGCACTTTTGATCTCACGTCAGGGCCTCTTTACTAATGTGATTGAATATGGATGGTGTGTCCTGTCTGTTAGATGTGAATATGTTGGATAAGTGCTATGATTTTGTGCAATGATCCGTCTTATTAGAGTCTAGACATTGGATAATTCATATATTGCTGTTGACGCTTGTTTTTTTTTTTACTAGGATGTCAAAGCATTTGGAGATTAGATATTCACAACAATAAAACAGAGCCAGTGGGATCACTGACTAAATCAAATCACCACTCCAGCATTTTGGGGTTTTTTTCAGCACCAGAGTGGCACTTTAAATATAAGCCACCCCACCCTCTGTCATATACCGACCTTCCGGCAGCTTCACCTTTTACCGACGCAGCTCCCGTCCAGCGGCTTCTTGTGACTGTAACATCTGACGGTCCAGAAGTCAGAAGTTGAGTCACAGCTCCCAATGCATCTCTATGAGAGCCAGATCAAGGCCAGAACGAGGCTCTCATAGACTTGTACTGAGTTGTGATCTCTTGCATGCTCAATGAAACACTGGAGCTACTGGCAGGTCACAAATCACCAGAAACCAAAAAGAGCGGCGATGACAGAGAAGAAGCCACCGGAAGGTGAGTATAATACAGGGTTCAAAGGGTTTAGATTTAAAGCACCACTCCAGAGGGGCAATAAAAAACAAATCTGCAGTGGTGTTTTAAATAAAAAAAAGTCTCATTCTCCTCTAACATCAATGCAACTGAGCAAACTGCAAAAACTGGGAGGATGCAGGTTTTTGGGAAAACACCGACAGCATTGATCGTACCATCTAAGGCAAGGGTCCCCAACCCGTCGTTTGCGAGCCACATGTGGCTCGCCTGTTCATGACATATGGCTCGCCATCGGTCCCAGGAAATGTAGCAGTACATGGCCGTGGGCCGTCTGTTTCTCAGGACCGGCGTTTCTTGGTGGGCAGACTGGGCAGCTGACTCAGGGCCCTAACACTGTGAGGGGCCCCCAGCCTTTAAATCATAACCTTTAGTGATTGTACAAGTTCTGTATGATCACTGAAGCTTCCGCAGTTGCAGTATGACCTTTGGTGACATCACAGTCATGTGACTCACCTAAGTTCTTAACGCTGCACTGCGAGAGTCCTCAGACCTGCACATATGCAGTGCCAAGGACCTGGAGATCCCGCCTCTATTCAAATGTATGCACGCCTGAAAGACGCGCATACAATTGAACAGTGCGGTGACAGGACTGACATGGAAGAGCTCCTCAGCACTGCACCGACATGCCGTCATCACCAGGGCCGGAGCTGCAGAGAAGAGGAGGAGGACGCGCAGACACAGGTAAGTGCTCCAGAGGAGCCGAAGAGGACATGTAGGCAGGGGTGCAACTTCCGCGGTCGCAGAGATTGCCCCAGCCCCTGATGCAAATGGATGTGTGTCTGAGGGCACGCATCCAGCTGAAAAAAAATCAAAGCACAGAGACTCGTTGGGTCCCTGCACTGTGATGTGTTGGCCGCCGATTAAGGCCATGAATATCCATTGCTCCCCACGCACACAATCGTGGGCATGGGGAGCAGAGAATATGCTGACAGCTGCCAGTGCTGTAAGTGGCTGCGCATCACACTCACGTCATGCGCTGCGCCGCTTACACGCTGGTCACTTGCCATGCCACTGTTGCATGAGGACGCCAGGGGAGTGCAGGGTAGGTGAGTACTATTGTTTTTTTTAATTTTTTTTTTACTGTGTGCTGGGGAGGGACTATCTACCGGGAGGCTGGTGATGCTATGTACCGGGAGGCTGGTGATGCTATCTACCGGGAGGATGGTGAGGCTATCTACCAGGAGGATGGTGAGGCTATCGACCAGGAGGATGGTAAATCTATATACCAGGCTGGAGGACTATATATCAGGATGGGGACATGATGGAGCCATATAAACCAGGATGGACACATGATGGAGCATATATACCAGGATGGGGACATGATGGAGCATATATACCAGGATGGGGACATGATAGGGCCATATATACCAGGATGGGGCCATGATGGGGCCATATATATCAGGATGGTGCCATATATATCAGGATAAGGCCATGATGGGGGCCATATATACCAGGCTATATCCATGATTGGGGATATGATATGTGGTCTGGTCATAGTGTTGTCGTATTTCTCCCTTGTATGTGGTAATATTCGGTTACTCCATGGTCTAATTATGGTATGGTGGTATTACTCTCTTGTAAGTGGTTGTATTTGATCACTATGTGTTGGTAATATGTTATCTGGTCATAGTGTTGCGGTATTTCTCCCTTGTATGTGCCTGTATTTGGTCACTATGTGGTGGTAATATGTTGTCTGGTCATGGTGTGGCGGTATTTCTCCCTTGTATGTGGTATTATTGGTCTTGGTATAGTTGATTACGTTGTGTCTAGAGGTCACTTTTTGTCTCTGATATTAATATGGGGAAGATTCTTTATGTCCAATTGTTGTTTCCTGTTTTATACTGCTAAATTGACTTTGACTACATCTTCATCTCTACAATGTGGCTCTCGACCAACTTTCAAAGTCGAATGTGGCTCTCAAGGTAAAAAAGGTTGGGGACCCCTGATCTAAGGGGTTATATGATCTGAAGCCAACTTGGACTCCGATCATTGTCTGCAAGCAACAGCCCAATCTTATGAAGCATCTTCCTATAAAACCGAGCAAGATAGAAGAACCCATAATGTTTTTACAGCAGTAATTAAGGGTCTAATGATCCTGAATTACAGCAAGTCTGGTTGTAGTAGATTTCTGCTGATTGCTCCTGGAACCAGCTTACCAGCTAATCTAATTGCTTTCTTCTGCGTTGTATTCTGTGGGAGATTATGTCACGGGATAAAGACCACACTATGACGTATGTGTACATTACCAGCGCGTTCTCTGTATCGATACGAGATCTAAGCTTAGAAGATGAGAGCATGTACAAGATAAGACTTACAAAGTGACTCAAAAGAGGGGAATTTATTATGAGATGAAGACAAGTGTGATGACAATTTTTCTTCTGCCTGCATTATTGTACTTTACGCAAAATTGTCAGAGCTGCACAATCTTTGATAAATGTGGCACAGTTTTACATGTAACATTTCTGTCTGGAGCTGCCTCTCCAGTTTTTATGTTATGCCTACTGAAGTGAAAATTGAGAGTTTGGATAGGCCTATCTGACCTAAACCATAACCCATTCCTACTCACATTTCAACTGTGATAAGAGTGATCTTAAAAAAAAAAAGACACAATTTGTAATTTAATTTTTTTATGCCAGAAAACTGGAACAAAAAAGTCTTAATAAATTTTGAATGTTTCCTGTAAATTCTATGTGTAAATTATAAAACTGTGCTTAAATGAGAACCTGCAGTTGAGCAAAGTTGTAGGGATCTGTTCACATTACGTTTGGTACAGAAGCATTAGTATATTTCTTTTAAACTGTAGAGGAAAAGCCAAGTTGATTTAAAGCATAGCCATCATAATCATTTTTATTTCAGAAATCAATAGTACATATGAAAATACGTAACTTTGTAATGTATATTATCTGAGAAATCTGCTTCATTCTCTACCAGAATTGATCAGTAAATACCAAAATTCTCAATTCTGAGGTAAAAATCTGTGTTTAGTGAAGACTTTCCCATTACTGAGATAGGAGATGGCAGTTGGTGCTGATGAGATTCTATGAAGATAGAAAAGTGAGGAGGGGGTGGAGCTAGAGGAAGAGGGAGGAGCTAGAGGCAAAGGTCCGCCCTCTCCCAACTCTTCTACCGGATTTGTGGTGAGCACCTTGAACCCCCAGGTGCTTCACAGAATTTTTATAACGTTGAGCTGTGAAAATAAAAAATAAAATTTTTCCCACAAAATATGATGTTTTAGCTTTAAATTTAGCAATTTCACAAGGGTAACAGGAGAAAATGCACCATTAAATTTGTAGTGCAATTTTTCCAGAGTACACCGATTCCCCATATGTGGTGGAAAACTACTGTGTGGACACACGGCAGGGCTCGGAAGGGAAGGAAATGCAAAAATGTCTGGAATCATTAGTGGACTCCATGTTGCGTCTGGAGAGCCCCTGATGTGCCTAAACAGTAGAAATCTCCCCACAAGTGACCCCATTTTGGAAACTAGACGTCTCAAGGAATTTATATAGATGTTTGGTGAGTACCTTGAATCCCCAGATGCTTCACAGAATTGTATAATGTTGAGCCGTGAAAATTAAAACAAAAAATAAAATCCCATTTTTCCCATAAAAATGTTGTTTTAGCTCCAAATTTAGCAATATCACAAGGATTAAAGGGGAAACTGCACCATGCAATGTGTTGTGCAATTTGTCTTGAGTACGCCGATACTCTAAATGTTGGGGAAAACTACTGATTGAGCACACGGCAGGGGAAGGAAGGGGAATTGCGTTTTATTCAACAAAAAATATGCTGAAGGCACAAAATGTTAATTGTTGCAAAGCTAATAGGAGAAAATAGACCACAAAATTGGTTATGCAATTTCTCCTCAGTATAGCACTAACCCATATGTGATTATAAACTACTCTTCAGGACCAGTGCAAAGCTCAAAAGGGAAGGAACGCCATATCGGAGTTCAGATTTGGCTGGAATGGTTTGGGGCTGCCATGTCACATTGGCAGAGCCCCTAAGGTGCCAGAACAGCAGAAATCCCCCACAAGTGACCCTATCGTACAAACTGCACCCCACAATGAATTTATCTATGGGTGCAGTGAACATATTGACACCACAGGTCTGTCACAAAATCTTATACCATTGGGCAGTGAAGAAAAAAATAATCGTCACAATATCTCACATGTAGTTGTACAGCACTGTGTGGCCACATGGCAAGACTCTGGAGAGAAGGGACGCCATTTTATGTTTGGAGCACAGAGTTTCCTAGAATTGTTTGCAGACTCCATTTGTAGAGCCTCTATTGTGGGACAGGTGTATAGATTGTGTCGTTCCGGACGTGGTGATACCAAATATGTGTAACTTTTATTCTTTTGATCACTGATCTTATGTATTGCAAGACATGTACTGCATTACATGAAACCTGTCAGATTACACTGACAGAACACCTGTCAGTGTAATCTGGCCTAACAGGCCACCATACCTGACACACCAGGAGATCATTGTTTGGCCTCCGGGTGCCATGACAGCCATTAAATCCCAATGATTTTGTCATGGAGGTGCCGATGGAGGTCAGAGAGGGAGCCCCCTCCCTCCCATAACCTTGTAAATGCTGCGATCGCTATTGATCTCAGCATTTGGACCGATCAAGACCTGCTGCGTCCTGGGTGCTGCGGGTTCTGACCTGCGGGGCCTTGAGTCTCCTCCGCAGTAGAACGCAGGAGGCCGCAGCTGGTTGTAACCACTATCAGGGTTCAGTGCGCTGCCGTCTCTCGCTTGATTTCTCCCTACAGAGAACGCATGCGACTCCGCAGCAAAGAATTGACATGCTACGACCTCGGAAAGCCGCATTGCAGGTCAGTTTTCGTTGCGGGCATCACACACACAGCGGGCATGGGATTTCAAGAAATCCCATCCACTGTGCTTGTACTGAACATCACAGCATTTTGGAAGCAGCGACAACACACTATATCTAAAACGCTGCAAACACTGATCATGGGCACTATAGGCTTAATCAGCCATGGGCGGCGCACATGCTGTCCCCAACTGTAACTGCAGGAGCTCGGCTGTCAGCTGTGCCGAGCTCCTGCAGTGATCATGCGGAAGGTACCGACGATATTCAGTGCTTCTCTGCACGATAATGATGTCATCAGTCAGTCAGCTTGACTAACTGATCACAGCGATCTGACTGCCGACATGAGCCCCCACACCTCTTTATGTGTCAGTTAGCTGTCAGAGCTCAAAGCCATGACGGACATAGCACGTCATGATGCGGGAACTGACACACACTCATGACGTGCTATGACCGTCATTGGTCTTAAAGGGATTCATAGCCCTCTGTATCTGTAACATACTGGCTGGTGATCAGTTAATGCAGTTATGTGAATCCCGTATTTATTATATTGATGTCTGGACCAGGCAATACAAGCATTTTTACTATTTTCTATTAGTATTTCCCCCACATCCTCATAGATTGTAAGCTTGTGAGCCGGGCCCTCACTTCTCTTGCTATCTGTTGAATTGTGTTAAGGCCCCGTTAAACGCAATGACGTATCTATCGATATATCGTTGGGGTCACGGATTCCGTGACACACATCCGGCATCGTTAGCGACGTTGTTGCGTGTGACACCAACGAGCGTCCGTTAACGATGGAAAATACTCACCAAATTGTCCATCGTTGACACGTCGTTCATTTTCAAAAAATCGTTGATTGTTGAGGACGCAGGTTGTTTGTCGTTCCCGAGGCAGCACACATTGCTACATGTGACACCTCGGAAACAACGAACTACAGCTTACCTGCGGCCGCCAGCAATGCGGAAGGAAAGAGGTGGGCGGGATGTTTACGTCCCGCTCATCTCTGCCCCTCCGGTTCTATTGGGCGACCGCTTAGTGACGCCGCTGTGACACCGCACGAACCGCCCCCATAGAAAGGAGGCGGTTCACTGGCCACAGCGACGTCGCTAGGAAGGTAAGTCTGTGTGTGCGATATTGCACTCCACGGGCAGCGATTTGCCCGTGATGCACAAACGACGAAGGCGGGTGCTTTCACCAGCGATATTGCTAGCGATATCGCTGCGTGTAAAGCCCCTTTTACTGTGTAATGTCTGATATTGTCTGTACATGTCCCCTCTAAAGTGTAAAGTTCTGAAAAATATGTTGGCGCTATAGAAATAAAATGTATTATTATTAAGAGAGAATTCTGGGAACATCATACTGTGTTGGGGGCACAATACTGTGTTGAGAGAAATGTGGCAGTATCATCATATGTTGCAGTCACTCTTGGGGCATTATACTTTGCTGGAGGCACTGTGGGGTCATTGTACTGTGCATGTGGAGGGCAGAGAAGAACGCCCTTCTTCAACTGCTGCTTTTATGTGCCATGACCTACTCCATTGAATTCTTTTTTGTTTTTTTTTGCGGGGTGGGGGGGGGCGTGTCAATAAGGACTATCACTATGTGTCTATTTCTTAAAGAAACATTACTGTAATATCCGATGGGGTGGAGCATGACACAGAGACTCAAGGATCACCAAATGCTCCGCCCTTGAACATAAAACTATAAAACTAAACATAGTACAGCATCAGATTTGCTTGGAGCGTTCCTTTAACACCCGTCAATAATCAGCACCGTATACAGCACATCAGCTAGTGAGACACATGGGAAACATCAGTAAAAATACCAGCATGCTTGTCGGATGCTCTCAGTATTATTATGACTAAGCTATTTGTGTATTCAGTCATGCTGGATTTCCATTCCTCATGTTTATACCTAATGGCATGAGTACTTTCCAGACTGCTGGGATATACGGTGCTGAAAATATAGTTTAAAGGCGGCAGCCCCAAATGGCAAAAGTTTAAGTGGTGACATCATGGTTAAAGTCGGTATTAACCCACACAGTACTCTGCAGCTGCTGCACATTTACTAAATGTAAACGTAAAAGAACTTGTATATTTGATACGTATATAAAGAGCAATATAAATAAATACCTATGCGGATGTAGCAATTTAATTAACTGTCTAGTGTAACCCATGAATACTGAGTGTATGAAGAGAAGTGACTTGACACATATATTGTCAAATAGAGTACATGTCAGAACCATCCTTCGCCATGGTCTTGTGGTCTTCTACGTTTTACATCCCCTTTGAAAGGAACCTGTCAAGACAATTGTACTACTGAAACTAATGGTATAACTGTATAGTTACGTACATGACAATAAAAATGATAACTTTCTTGTAGTAATCCGATGTACCAGCGCCGAGAAATCAAGCTAGAAGGCCATATGCAAATTACTGTTGAAGTGCATTAGGGGTGTGTCTGTTCAGTCCTAATGTGGCTTCAAAGCTTGATTTCTCAGCACTGGCAAACCGGATTACGACAAAACATATCATTTTTATCCTTGTTGTAGGACCTGTAGAGCCATACCAATTTTTTCAATAGTAAATTTGACCTGACAGGTTCCCTTTAAAAACTAAAAAGCACTTGATCAGTGTGGACTGCAGGGGAAATGTAGTATTACAAATTAATTGTATGGACACACTAGATCTACCAGACAAAGAAATATTAATTTATATAGCTAGCTTTATAATAACCTCTGAGTCTAATTGTTTTCCTTCCACGTGCTCTATTATAACACTCAATCCCAAAGGAGATCTTTATACATTTACCTTCGCTGCAGTATATTCCTGATATATATTCATTTACTCATGAAATGTTGAGGGCAGCAAACAAACAAACATTAGACACAAATTCTGAATCCAGCTCATTTTTGCTCGAGTGTCCATCTTGTTTCGGTAAAGAATTTATCATGCACATGTTCTCTAGGTGCCCTTCATTGTTAGATGAACACACGTGGAAAGACATGCAGTGAGGAGGGTGGAGATCATGCAAAGTTCATCATGCGCTGGGAGAAAATGGCAAACCAAACAATGATAACCATACGGGGAGGTGAAGAGAATTGGGACGGGTGGTGGGCATGTGCTATTAATTTATTGTGCCTCCTTCAAGCAAGTTAGAAAAGCAAAAGGCAGCCGAGGGAGATCGGAGACTTTAGAAGGCCGGTCGCTAGTAGATAACAACTGAGAACACACCTTTCAGTACAGGAACCCTGCTGATGGGTATTCCAGATCCAAGTGGAGATACTCTTTTTTTAGGGATCCCACCAACCTCTCCAGGAGACGGTAGATGTTTGTCTTCTGTGTCCTCACTCAGTGTATCAGCAGCTTCACACGGTAACATCTGTTGCCCGTCTATTGGTTTATTGGCATCAACCTCCACTTGGTAAACAGATACAGATGGCCGTGGGCGAGGAAGCACTTCTTCCAATGACAAGGACTCGGCAGCCATGTCATCATGGTGCTTTGGGTCATCATCTTCATGTTTGTTGTTTGATTCTAAGAAGACTGAGCCACTGAGGAGGTTGTCGGCCTCTTCTACATCCACCTCAAAACCATTCGTTTGGGGCTGTACACCATGTAATGCTTCAGCAGATATTGTGTTGTCCTGCTGCACCTCCTCACCTTCATATCTGTGTTCTTCCAACCCATCATCATCATCTGTATGACTAACAGTGCCATTTGATTCTTGTGTGAAGACCTGTTTTCCTTGTAGATCAGATGGTTCATTACTCAAAGTCGTCCATCCAGGGCTGACATCTTCACATGTGTCTCCAGTGATGACACCCAAATCATCCACGTCCCGTTCTGTTATTGATCTGTCTCCTTCCATACCCACTTCTGTTTCCGGTGTGCTACTTGAAGACTCCTGAATCTCCGTCTCTCCTGCGTTTGCCGGAAAACTTATCTCTAAGATTCAGGTGAAATTGTACAAGTTTGGCATGAATAGATGTAATGAATATGCATTATCACAGAGTACACAAAAATGTGAAGCAAATACATATAATAGAGAAAATGTAACCAACACAAACAAAGTCTGAAAGATTACATTAATCTGTCCCGTAGAATATATAGTGGCCAATTATCTCATTACAAACCTTCAGAATGGATGACCAATGGTCAGAATGTTTCTTTCAAAAATATAAATTTGTAAAACCAAATATCTAACGTTACCATGATGTTTTAATACCCTTTTCTAATGAACGCATATATCGAAAGCCAAAAAAGGTCTAATGGCATGACTGAGCCCTGAGCAGAGCATTGTCTTACCATTGGTAAACTATTAGTTTGCTAGAAGAAAGCAATGAATGGCATGAAGACCTTAGTGGAAACGAGTGGAAAAATGGCCACCTAAGTCTTTCGTGAGTCTTTGAGTGGACCCACAAAACACACAAGGACTAATCCAACCACAAAACTTTCTCAATAAATGCTAAGTAATAAAGCAAAGATAAAATGGCATTTCAATATAAATTCCACCTTTGTCTTCACAATTCACTTTTTTTGTAATTCATTGGTGAGATGAACATAAGTGAATTGTCATGAGGTGCTGGGTCTAACTTTGTACAGTAAAAAATGGTAAAATGCTTAGGAAAGGATTAGTATTCACTTATAGTTTTCCTTTACATGAGCTTGGGTCTAACAAGTAAGCTGTACCTTTCACTGCACTCTCTGCAGCCTGGTCCTCTTGGCGGGGGGTATTACCGAAGCCAGCTTCATCGGCTGAAGGATATAAAGTAAAGATCAGTGAACAGTCATCAGTAACTATAACTGACTGATCTCAGATGTCCACACGTTAGCCAATGAGAAATGAGGACTGGGTGAAATTTAACAATAACAGGTCCTTTTAGCCAATCGATTGTTGGAAGTGGTTCCATTATTTTTTTAGTTTGATAGATCTTTGTAAAGGAATATTCCCGGAATATTGTCAGGAAGATTAGACATGTTTACTGTGATCAAGTAAAAAATGAACTATATGTTTTAATGCCTTTAAAGAGCACCACTCTAAGGGTTTTTTTATGCAGGACTGGAGTGGTGGCCAAAAATGTAAGGTCCCTGCACTTAGGCTCATACTTACCAGCCGCCGTGTTCATATTTTATTGGCACTTTTCCGGTCAGTCTCCAGCAGTCTGTAAACTGCCAGATCCCACCAGTGTGTGCACTCAATGTAGGTCTACAAGAGCCAGAACAAGACCCTTATAGACTTCCATTGAGAACTTGTGACCTTTACCACTGTTAGTAAGAAGCTGCGATCACAAGATGGTGGTGCAGGACAGGAGTGGCGCCAGGAAGAGCTGAAGATGGTGGATAGTGAGTATTAGACTAGGTGCAGGGACCTTACATTAGGAGCACCATTACAGTGCTGAAATAAACAAAAACGCTAGAGTGGTGCTTTAATGGCCAATATGGACTAAAATGTGTATGGCTGCAGCTACAAAATAATTGTTTACCACACAATCGCTGGGTAAATCATTGTTTAACTATAAACCTACTTGCTGCTAATGCAGGGGTGGTAAAGTGCACCACACAGGCCACATCCGGCCCTCTGGCTGCTCCAGTCTAGTCCATGGACCAAGACAGCCAAAGGGTTCAAAACAGTGGACTGCGAGCTGCATCATACCCTCCACCTCCCGGCTGCCACAGCCTTATGTCATTGTTATCTGCAGGATGCAGATAGGAGTGAATACATTGGTAGAGGTGGGCTGCCGGCTCCTTATTCCACCAATCAGTGTGTGAGAGGGTCAGTGCAACAAAGCGGCAGAAGAACTGGAGAGAGGTGAGTATGTGATGGTTTTTCATCATATGTGTATGAGTAAATACTGTATATAGGGGCTATATGGGGCCCATGTATATGGGGCGATGAGTCAAGGTCAAAAGCCTGGAATCTGTCAGCAGGTTTTTGCTATGTAAGCTGAAGCCAACTTGCTGTAGGGGTTAAAAAGTAAAAATCAACTATGCCTCTCTTATGCTGTGGTTTAATTAAACTAAAGGCTTTATCACTTGGTGATTACTATTGCTAGGTTTAGCTAGCATGTGCAAGGCAGTCAGGTATGCCTAATGCTGTGATTGACACCTCCCTGTCAATGTACAATCTATATTGAGAGCCTGGTGTGGGCGGTGACAGCTCCCTGGGCTTAGCTACATGACTGAAGCTAAAAATTCAGACTGTGTCAGAATAGCTGCAGCCAGTAATCTAAGTGATACATTATTGGATTCAGAATCTTCTTGCATACATTATGCTGCTCTCAGATGAGGTGGCAAAAACCTGCTGACAGATTTCCTTTAATTAAAGGCATGTTGGCCTTATATGAAAAAGGTAAAATGTTGGTAGAATTGGTCTTGCATAAATTAACACATTCATGAGAACTTAGAGAAGTAACTATCAGGACTTGCAAATATAAAGTAAAGCCAGTGCTATACTGGTGCTAGGAATTTCGATGTTATAATTGAAAAATATGTGTAAAAAAGGTAACCTGACTGACAGGTGCAACAGTGGCAGGAATATGTAAGTCAGGTCTTGCTATCTATTCCCACCCCTGTCTGCCTGTCTGGCATTTCTCCTCTTGTCGCCATCATACATGTTAAATTCGGCACCTGCACACTATCATTTGGCATAACATTCCATTGCATACTTAGGCCTCCGACACACATCCGTGAAAAAACACGCACGTGTGTTACGTCCGTTTTTCGGGTCCGTTTTCCGGGTCCGTTTTCCGTTTGAGTCCTTTTTTTGGTCCGTGTGGCATCTGTGTGAACTGCGTATGATAGCCGTGTGTGCGTGTGTAATGCCCGTGTGTGCGTGTGAAACTTAATTGACGTGTGTGTATGTTGTCCGTGTGAAATGTCCGTGTGTGTGATGCTAAATGTCATTGATACATAACCGCTGACAGCAGACAGAGTCGCGCGCTGAGAATGAACTCGGGTGAACTTCACCTGACTTCATCCTCATACCGCGGCTCTGTCTGTGTCGCGTCCTGATTAGCGGTCACCCGTGAAGGACTCACCGGTGACCGCTAATCCCCTGAGTGACTGAAGCGAGCAGCGCCATTAGCGATGCTGTCACTCAGGTTACCCGCGGCTAGCTGGATCCACCCCCCCGTGACTGCGACTCACTTGTGACTTCATCGCTGTCACTCGTGCGACTTGCTGTCACAGGTGGAGGATCCAGCGGTGGCCGCGAGTTACCTGAGTGACGTCATCAGTGATCGCGATACTAACCTCAGTTGCTGCGTGGAGCTGTCAGGAGCGGCGGGGTTCTACTGCAGCTCCTGTCACCTTCATGTAGCAGAGCTGGAAGCGACACTGGACCTCCGTGGATTACGCCGGACATGGATGGGTATTTGGGGCATAATAAATTGGTGAACAAGGTTTTTTTTTAATTTTTATTATTTCAAATAAAGGATTTTTCTTTGTGTGTGTTTATTTACTTAAATTTTCAGATTAATCATGGAAGGTATCTCGGGGAGACGCCTGCAATGATTAATCTTGGACTTAGTGGCAGCTATGGGCTGCCATTAACTCCTTATTACCCCGATTGCCAACGCACCAGGGCAATTTGGGAAGAGCCGGGTAGAGTCCCAGAACTATCGCATCTAATGGATGCGGCAATTCTGGGCGGCTGCTGGCTGATATTGTTAGGCTGGGGGGCTCCCCATAACGTGGAGCTCCCCATCCTGAGAATACCAGCTTTCAGCCGTGTGACTTTACCCTGGCTGGTATCAAAATGGGGGGGACCACACGTCGTTTTTTTTAATTATTTATTTATTTATTTTTACTGCACAGTATAGTCCCACCCACCAGCAGCTGTTATTGGCTGCAGTGAGGCAGCTGTCACTCAGCATGGGGGCGTGTCTCACTGCAACCAATCATAGGTGCAGGTGGGCGGGGAAAGCAGGGAATACGAGATTGTTTAATGAGCGGCCGGCTTTTTCAAAAGAGGAAAAGCCGCCGGAGTTTAGTGAACAGCTGTGCAGCGCTGCGGCAGTGATCGGGGAACGGTAAGTATGAGAGAGGGGGGAGACTGACTGACAGACTGTGAGAGAGGGACAGACAAGACAGAGAGACCGACAGACAGAGAGACCGAACGACAGACTGAGGGAGATAGACTGAAAAAGAAAGAATGACAGACATTGCTAGAAAAAAGCACAAAACGTACACGGAGCATACATAGATGCATCCGTGTCACGTACTTGTGCGCACCAAACCATTGACTTTCATGGTGTCCGTGTGTGCGTGCTCCGTGCAGAAAACGGACATGCTTCGGTGCAAAACAGAAACACATACGGATCACGGACATGATGAAAAACGCAAGTTTGACCACAAACATAGATTAACATTGGTGCACGTTTCTCCGTGTCTCCGGTATATACGGAAACGGACAAAAGACGCACGTTTTTAACAGATGTGTGTGTGAAGCCTTAGATGGCTTCGGAGTCGACACCTGCGCATAGCAGTATCTCTGGTGCCATCTTTGTGAACACTATCTTTTTTCAGCGGACTGCCGTATGTGCTATGCGATGGCAGGGCATGTGCCTTCGCATCTTCTGCTTTTGTTGTGACCGCGGGAGCGCGCTCAGTCACAACAGAACTGCAGACCCTACACAAAATTAGCTCACTTAAGATTTCACACAGAAGAACATGAGCCGCACGCCTCACAGGAGATCGGTGAGATGATTTTGTGGGCGGTCTGCAGTTCTGTTGAGATCGCTTGTGCTCCCGCGGTCACAACGAGAGCAGGGGATGCGAGGGCGCATGCGCCGGCCTCGCATAGCGCATACGGCAGTCTGCTGAAAAAAGACATTGTTCACAAAGATGGCACCGGAGATGCTGCGCATGCTATGCGCAGGCACCCATTCAGACGCCATCTTAGTGATGACTTTTATGCAATATTTCCAAATAATAGTGTGGAGGCACCAGAATTAATATGTATGACGGTGACAGGGGGAGGAAGGCCAAGTAGGCAGGCAGACAGGGGCGGGAATAGATAGCAAGACCCGACCTACATATTCCCACTCCTGTTTCATGTGTCAGTCGAATTGAAGTGCATTGTTGTAACTTTACTTGCACATATTTCTGAAATAAAACATCCAAATTTAGAATAAAAGGTATGGTTACAGTCACAGCATGCTAGCGTGAGTATAGCACTGGCTTTACTTTATAAATGAAAATCCTCATGGTTGGTTCTCTTTAATATGGTTAGCCAAACCCACTGATATTTGTGGGATTTGCCAATGAGCATATGTTTAATAGCCAATCAACCAATGTTCATTTGGCAGAAGAAAACTGATTGGTCATGTTGAATTTTAACATGCCCAATCGTGTTTTGTCAAGGCATATAAGTCGCTATTCCTTGAGAAAAAACACACGCTCGGCAAAGCTAAGTGTAAATGTGTATGAGGTAGTCGTGAGAAAAAGCCGTCAACCAGATGAGTGTTTGGCTAACAGCTATTGAAAGGGCATGGCCAGGCTAGTATTGCTTCAGGCTCCTCGCTGCGGCCTATCTTAGCTGCAGCTATTCTTGTGTGACTGGACAGTCTCATGATCAGATCTCAACAGGACAGAAATAAAACAGCAGCAGGCGAGAAAATCAAGAATAATCGCCGAAGTAGATGACAGAAAGGGAAGACTACTTTCCAAAAGCAAAAGTGCCAGAAAATCAAAGTAGAGAACCAAACTGCAGAACAGGAGAAGAGATAAAGGTCTTCATGCTGAATAGAGGAGGAAAGCCGAGTTAGATATAAAGGGTTTGTCCACGTCTTATGTAAAATAATCACTATATAATGGAAAGTTTACCTTGATTCAGTTCCTCATCCCTTTATAAAATCTCTGCTTGTTGTCAATAAATTAAAGCATTTAATAATGAGGAAATGAAAATGAGAGATTGATGATTTAATGTAATTTAAATTATATGTTTTACATAAAACCGAAACACCCTTGTAAATGGAATCTGTTACCGGGTTTTTGCTATGCTATCTGAGGGTAGAATGATGTAGAGGCTGAGACCCTGATTCCAGCGATGTGTCACTTACTAATCTGCTTACTGGTATATGGATGAAATCACACTTTTATTTGTTGCTGATCTTCCAGACCTCTAAATGCTGAACTCTGTATAACCCCGCCCACACCACTGATTGGCAGCTTTCTGCCTATGCAGAATGTACACAGAAAGCTGCCAATCAGTCATGGGGCAGGGTTATAGAGAGCTCATGAATGTGAAGGACTACATGGCAGCAAGTTTAATAGTCCTCTAGTGATAATCTCCTGCTAATAAAATTATACTAAGAAGCCCAATAAGTGATACATCATTGGAATCAGGGTCTCAGTCTCTTCATCATGTTGCTCTCAGATTAGGTGGCAAAAACCTGGTGGCAGAGTCCTTTTAAGAAACTGTTAGAGAGTAGTAAAAGGTAGTAGTCAGCACAGTTAGTAGAAGCAGCAAGGCACTGTCGTGTGTGATAAAAGAAAGTAATGGATCAAAATAGAATAGAAATTCCCTAAGTCATATTTGCATCTGTGTAAGTCTGGCCATACACGGATTATTTATACTGAATTGATGTTGGTTGATTTTGACAGGAAAAACCAACCACCTATTGTTTATAGGGGCTTACCAACATCATCTGTCAGGGAAAGGAAGGATCAGGCAGCTAACTTTCAATATGCCCAATCTCAGAGGATCACCTGCTGCAGCGCAGACAGAAGCTGAACACGTCTGGTCATGGCTATGGTTCTTGGCTGGATCTTCAAAGTATATATTTTTGGATCTCTGGTGCACTTCAGAGAGCAATATAATCTGCTGCAATGTATGCTGCCCGTGGTTTGGGCAGCATAAATAAGGTGACAGGTTCCCTATGAAGGATGAAAAAGCGCAGCAGACTGCGTTTTTTAAATCCTGTAAAAATACGTATTGATATGTGCACAAAAATATGTCAAATGGATAACAATCTGACATATGTTTTTCCCATTATATTTTATGGAAATACAAATGTATCCGTTTAAGGCTATCTGCGCACTAGACCGTTTTACCCGCGGATTTACCTGCGGATTTGCCGCGGAAATTTCTTGAGAAAGATTAGAAGTCTTTCTGCAGACATTTCCCAGCAAAACCTATGTGTAAAAAAAATAGCTGTGCGCACACTGCGGATTTTTCTCAAGAAAATTTCTTGAGAAAATTTTCTCGAGAAACTTTCTTGAGAAAATGAGCATGTCCATTATTACCTGCGGAATACCCCCGGAATTGCTATACTTGCATGTGTCAGGAACAACCTGCGGAAAATCCGCGGTGAAATCGCGGTAAAATCGCGGCTAATCCGCGGTAAAAACGCACGCATTTTTACCGCGGATTTGGTGCGTTTTTTCCCGCAGGTGCGGGAATCTTCAACTCCCAGAATGTCTCTCAAGAAAGTTTCTTGAGAAAAAGGACATTTCTAGTGTGCACATAGCCTTAGGCTGGGGCCACACGGGGACTACTGCGATCCACTTGCATGACACTCGGCTCATGCTGGCAGTACAGCAGAGCCGAGTGTCATGCGTGTGTCCTTGCAACTGAGGTCCGTTCGTGCGAGCAGACCTCAGCTGCGGGGGGCGGGCTGGCACGGAGGAGGGGAGGGAGGGATTTCTCTCCCTCTCTCCTGCATAGCCGGCTATTGCCATTCTCGCACTGCACTAGCGGTACACCGGTGTACCGCGAGTGCAGTGCGATTTTTCTCTCGCCCCATTCACTTGAATGGGTGCGAGAGAAAGAGTCTCGCATTACAATCGCAGCATGCTGCGATTGTTTTCTCAGTCCGATTAGGGCTGAGAAAATAATAGCTCATGTGTGCTGACACACAGGCTAGAATTGGTCCGAGGGGAATGCGATGTTTTATCGCACTCCTCTCGCACTGTTTTTCTCGCCGTGTGGCTTAGGCCTAAATGTTTTTCTTACAGTACAAACTGATATGTCAAGTACACCACAAAACATGGTGTGAACCAGGCCTTATCCATGAGCTGTATTAATTATTGCAGTTCAGTCTCCTTTGCATGGAGAGAAGATGTAATACCAGGCACAACCTATAGTCATAGTGGTGCTGTTGGATTACTAAGGGAGCTGCTAGGAATAGAAATATAAGACCACGTGGTGATTTTTTACCTCAGTATTTTTAAGACAAAACCAGGAAAGGGTATAAAATACAGAAGTGGTGACGTGTTTCTATTATACTTTTCCTCTGATTGTCCCACACCTGGTTTTGGCTACAAATACTGAGGTAAAAAACTCACCAAATACAAAATGTGTGAACGTGGCCTAACAGTGAGTTACTTCAGGAGGTATCAATGCTCAGGTGGCTGCCATCAAGATGGAGGTATGATTAGAGTGTCACAGCCCCTGTCCTATTGTGAGAAGTCATTATGTGACTCCAACCTTCTGGAGGCATGAATAATTGAATTACTTTGATCCAAAACCTACATTTATCACCCACAATGCTCGCAATCCTCGCATCTAGAAACGCAAGATTCATGCATAGGCATAAGGATGGCAGAGGCAGAGGTAAAGCCGTAGCAGAGAGGCACCGGCATGTGAGTGGGTAACCTGCCGCGTTCTGCCTTACCAGTGGTTGCCTCAGGGATCTCTGTATGACCCTGGCCTTTTACTGCTTCACCATTTGTTAGGTCGTCCTCTAGCACAGGGCTGCTGTCTGTAACAGGATGATAAAACAGTATGGGTTAAGCATGTGTAAAGCCAGCACAGTAAACATCACCCATAATGAACTGTTCTACGCCACCATTATATAACCACTGCCTCATTCCCAGGGAGAGCGTACTCCAGGTTTTCTACTAACAAGGTGCCAGAACACATAAAAGGACACTAATGCTACTTGCAGCATTGCGTGAGATTACCTGCGGCCTCCCGCTGTCTGCCTGGTGTGGATTACCGTGACTTTTAATACCCCCATATGTCCTGTGTCATGAATGAAAAGCAAGTGTAATAGGACAACGATGGCACATTATTCAGATTGCGAACAGTACCTAAAGGGGTCATACAGGGAGAGGCTTATGACAGATCTAGAGAGGCACGGTGCTCAGTGGTTAGCAGACTAAAACCCACCATAAATAGCTGCCGGCTATCTCTCCCAATCCCCCCATAAACAGGAACTTTCAGCTCAGTCAAGCACTCCCGTGTTCTCAATGAGAGGGCCGTTAGCAGACGCCTCTAGCGGCAGCTTACCTCCCACAGATCAAAAGGGTCGGCTGTCTGAAATGCAACGTGCCAGGAGGACCCCATACTCATATATTGTCAGTTGATTTTGCAGATATCGGCGGGTTGTAGCCGACATTAGTCTAATGTATATGGGGGCCTTAGGCCCTGTGCGCACGCTGCGGTTTTTACCGCAGTTTTGCTGCATGTTTTGCTGCAGAAAATGTTTATAACCTTGCTGCAGTCCTTCCCCAGCAAAACCTATGGTAAAAAAAAATGCTGTGTGCACACTGCGGATTTTTCACCAACAGGTTTTGCTGCATGTTTTCTGCAGCAAAAATAATTGCATGTCACTTCTTTTCCGCAGGTACCTGCGTTTTTTGCCATAGATAACGGTCAAAAACCGCAGAAAACAACCCGCGGAAAACCTATGGCAAACCATGGCAAATCATGGTAAAACCGCATGCGGTTTTCAGGTTCGGTTATCTTTCAGAGCCTGCGGAATTTTCTTAAGAAAACTCCATTTTCTACTGCTCACAGGGCCTTAAAGGGTTTTCCAGTTTCCGTCTCCAGTTTATTTTAAAAAAAAACAAATTGTGCTTTACTCACCCTCAAGTCCAGCACATCTATTATTGTCTGCAACGCTCACATCACGTCATCAGCACTACAGATAATCAGTGAGCGCAACTGCTCTGGTCAAATTTGATGGCATGAGCTACTCAGAGCTGCTAAGATCACTGATTGACTGCCATGCTGTCAATGTGACTTCAGCGCTACAATAACAGTCACGGAACAGTGGAGGAGGCACAGCGCTGGACCTGAGGAGGGTGAGTAAAGCAGAGTTTGTTGTTTCTTTAGAAATTATTTTACCACTTCAGGTTTCCAACGATATGAAGAGGTTAAAAGAAGTGACTTGAAAGTCGCTCACTACTTAAAAGTTTTTAAAAAAAAGTTGGTCAAATACATCACAACAGTTTTTCATATCAAACTGCAGCCAACACAACACGATAACTTTAGGGTAACGTGTGCGAACCCGGTGACTTTTTCAGGAGGAAGGCATTTTATTTTTCTTAACTGACTTTTTTTTTATGTCTTTTCATTTGTTTTTTGTGATGTCTTTTCACTTGCTTTTTTGTGTTGTCTTTGACCACCTTTTTTTTAACTTGTATTAAATAAACTAGTGAGCAACTTTCAAGAGGAAGCAGCTAGAAGAATGATCGGGTCACTTCTTTTAACTCCTTCACATCTTTGGATTCTCTAAAGACTGAACATATGAACAGCAAGTCATGATTACATTGCAGTGCATATATTCATTCTTTTTAGTGTTTGTTGAGGCGTTCCTGCCCAAAAAAGACATTGCGTGCCCTTAAAGGTATATTCTCAAGTTTGACAGTTATCTCGTCGATAAAACAACTTCCCAATAGGTGAGGGTCCGAACACTGGGACATTCACTGATCCGAATAATTTGGGTTCTGAATATTACCATGTAAAAAGAGCGGTGATCAAGCACTGCCACTCCATTTATTCTTATGGGAGAACCACAGTGCTCGCCATCTTCAGCGCCGCGGTCCCATTACGAATGAATGGAGTGGTGGTAGTGTGCATGATTGACCTCCGCTCCATTCACATGAAGCTTCTCAGGGCGACCAGTTTTTAAAAATTTGAGTAATTGATTCATAAAGTTTTTATTCAATTAAAAAATAATTGTCTAATGTTTTCTTATGCAATGGATGAAACTTTATTTGTGGATATATCCTTTTAAATTGATTTTTAGAAGTTTTAAACTGAGACGGGATATGGCCTTTAGCTGAAGCCGATTGTGAAGGGGCATTCATGCCGTAGCTGGGAACCTGTTTTTGGCATTCTGTGTCTTTTGGTCTTCACGCCTGTCTCAAGCTGAGTCTTTCAGTATCCTAACAGAATGGGGTCACGCTGAATAGAGTCAATGGGGGTGAAATTCCATGGATTCCCAACATGTAAACTTATACTTTTACCAGTGTTACATCGTCACATCTGAGCCCTGCTAGAGCTTTCCCTTTAATAAAAAGAGACTATAACTTATTTCCGCTCCCTCTGGTTGGGGCATAGCTCAGTCCTAGTAATGGAGAGGGTGACGAGAACATGGAATGTAAGTGCATCCGGTCAAATGCTGAAATGTGAACCTGATCCCCAGGGAAATGTGCTAGACCTGTGCCGGGGGGATTCAGATTGGCATGAAGCTAGAAAAGTCATGGTGAAAAGAGCGAATGAGGTTGATTCCTCTGAATAAATTCATATTAAAAACATTTTTATTTAGGACCTGTCTATAAAGATCAGTGCAAACCACGCTCTACATGCCGCTTATCTTCCAGATATGCCTCCCTTTAAAGATAGCTGGAAATATGTTGCATTGTTTGGATAGAATAATTTACAATTTTAGTGGAATTTTCTGTTATTAAGACTCATGGATTGAGGATTAAACATTGCCGACCTATTACTTTAGGGCATCAATGTTTGCTCAGGGAGAGAGTCCTAAACATGGCCTCCACTGATCAGCAGATCAGACCCATAGTATTCTCAAAAATGCTGTTGCCCCTTCGATGTGTATCCAAAGGCTAATCGCTTCCCTCGGCTAAGGACTAGAGATTTTAAATGACTCACATAAGTTTTACCTTTTCATAAAACAAGCGAGCATGACAGATGGGAGACGTCAGTTGAAATGACGGATATTTTGCTCATTGTTGGGTATGGGAATAGTCTCTCACCTCAAACGACAGGCCTGCAACTCAGAAGCCCCGACCAAGCCACAGATGGCAACAGAAATCAATAGATTTGTCGTTTTCAAGGGCTATTACCACGTCACACGTTTATGGCACATCGGTGGATGTGCCATAAATGTATAGTAGGTACAGAGCCCACTACTGGGACCTTCATCTATCTAAAGAACAAGTCTCTGATGTGCCGCTATTAGTAGTGGACTACCCATTCATTTGTGTAGGAATATCTCTACTTCTCTGCTTATAGAGAAACTCATGATGGGCCCCTCAAGACTGATGTGGGTATTGCTGAGGGGACACCGTATCTTAAATATATTTATTGCATTTCCTGAGGAATCTTAGATAAATCTTGGATGACACCAACCAATCTTGGATGACACCAACCATCACAAACCAGCAATGAGTCATTAGCAGGGGCGTTAATATAGTAAGTGCAGGGATTTCAGTCACACCCAGGCCCCGGAGACTAGGAGGGCATAAATGAGAAATTCAATATTAGTAAAGATCTGATAGTTGGGGGCCCTGTTGGAGATTTTACACTGGAGCCCACGGGCATCAAGATACACCACTCGTCATTAGGTAAACATTGGTCTGAAATCCCTGATGTAAGGACAGATTCTGGATAGACCATCAATGTAAACTCCCCACTCTCCAAATAAAAAAAACCCTTTAATTTCTGAAAAATGAAAGATCTACAACTTTTTAATACACCTCATGTATCAAAACCTTACATTCTTTGTGTGCAGTCAGTGAGTGAGGGATTAAAAGCTTATTTGACTATTTGACTAAGTCCATCTGGCACAGATACAAGGCTTGTTAGGGTGAAAAAAGTGTGCTACGCACTCAATAAATGGTTCAACCTCATTACACAAGCCTCATAGACAAAAAAGAAAAAACAATCAAAATTCCTTGGCAAATTATAGTAAAATAAGCAATTCTGCAATTTACTGTATATTACATTTTTCAGCTGTTCTGAGATAGTAACACTTTTTTCTGTTTATTACTCGTTGCCTTGAAGACTGACCTCCACTGGTAGAAAGCAGAACATGAGAAGTGCTTATAAGCTCTTTTTTATTGAGCTTGTAAGCACAGTTTGAAGCTGGCCAGGATCGCTAGAACGTGCAGTTACCTCTAATTCAGGCCATTTTCAGTGCAGTGCTTACAAGCTAGACAGCAGCGGTGGTCGGTATCTTAGGCGACAAAATGTAACCGAAAAAAAGGGTTAAAACTTCAAGAATGCCTGAAAGTTTTAATAAGCGGTAAATTGCAAATGTGCTTGTTTGTACAAGCACTATCTGACAATATCCATCTTTCAAGATGAAATTACCCCTTTAAAGGGTCTCAGTCAGCACAGAATGACTGTTCAAACCAAGTTCAGGTGCTCGGTGCTTTATGGCATGGCTAATCATGTACATGCATGTTCCCATCTGCTGGATTTCCGATCTATCTCCTCCCTTCTATGGCTCTATGAATCCAGAGCTGTCAATCAAAGAAAAGGAGGGGGGGGAATAGGAAAAATAAGCAGGTGGAAAGGTGTATCATCATCAAGCAAGACCACCTGTACTGGGTTTGAACAGTCATCCTGTGCTGACACTGTCCCTTCAAAGAAGCCACCAATCTGACGTATTGAGACTAATAGGCTACACAATAAAACATAACTACAACAGAACAAAATAAAATATTAGGGTGTCTCTAGCAACCAAGAGTCCAACAGTGTGGGGTTTATTGCAATGGTCGCATTATGGTACAACATGACCACAGTGATATCGTTAGGTGCAATGTTATAATGTGACGCAACTTTCTTCATGTCACAAGACCAATGTCGCCACACAGGGTAGCCTACAACTCCCAGTAACCAGTGACAGCTTGTTGCTGTCAGGGAACGCTGGGAGTTGTAGTTTCACAACAGGCGGCGTGCTGAAGGATATTGATCCGAGTCGTAGGTGGTTCAAAGGTTCAAAGCAGCAGGTATAGGTAACATTGTCATCTTCTGCTTCCTTTGGTTTGCTCCATCTGCAGTCCATGGTTGCAATCTCATATTAGCAGTAGTTAAATATGTGGCAGGCCATCAACATGCGACGCATCAAGATCATCTTCCATCATGATTTGATAAATGCTGCATTGAATAGTGGAGTCAAGAAAACAATATAGACTACTATACAGATACAATAAAAATGATGAGAGCCCCACCAACGCAAATTAGGTTTATGAGAAAAAGTTACAAACTTTCTGCTGTTTGCAATAAACCAGTCAAATATTGAAATTATGTAATATAATAAGTGGTTTCTCCAAATTCAACATAAAATGGCACTTACTGACTAATGCGGTCTCAGAATTAGTAACCCCCTTCATGGCAAGTGTCTTTAGTACTTAATAGAGCACCTCATACTGTCATGAATCCGGCTTCTGGCAGCCTTTGAGGAATCTTAGCCCAATCCTCATGGACTATGGTCTTTATATTACTAATATTTTTGGGTTTGTAAGTTGACACCACCTTCATCAAAGCCATCCAACAATTTTCTGTGAGGTCAGGTGAATTTAAAGGCCACTCCATGATCTCACACGACTTCTTGTGAAACCAAGCATTGATGGACTTTAAGGTATCATTGAGATTGTTGTCCAGTTGGAAGATCCAATGACGTCCAAGCTTCAACTTCCGCATAGAAAGTGTAATTTTTTTCTACTACGAATCCATCTTGACCACCACTCCCTGCAGGTTTCCATAGCCCCAGCGCATCAGTTAGCCACTGCCATGCTTCATTGTAGACATCAATGAGCCACCCCCATGCTTCACTCTAGGCATGGAGTTCTTTTCAGCGTACACTTAATTTTTTTCTCCTCCAGACATACTGTTGATCTATAAGCTCCAAAAAGTTCCTGTTTTGTTTTATCGCTCTAGAAAGAACAGAATCCCAAAACCTCTGTGGCTTATGTATATGGTTTTAAGCGGACTTTTCTTGTACTCTTTGGTCAGTAGAGGTTTACTCCTTGGAATTCAGGATGGAGACCTTCAGTGTTTGGTCTTAAGGTGTGTTGTCCACACTGAGTCTTTTTGATAAGTTTTTGGAGCAGGAACTCTCCAAAATCCTCCTCAAAAATTTTAAATCCTCATGAAAACCTCATGAAACACCTTTTACGCTCTGTGTTCACAGTTACTTTGCTGTCACTCTTGCTGCAGTTCAGCAGTCTGCATCTCTGACTCTATACTTTGAAGTATAGTGAGTGGGCTGTTCAATGGTGCAATCCTGCCAAATAATGAACATGTCACTTTTTTCAAATACTTTCAAGGTTTCCAAAATTTAAAGCGGCAATGTCGCTTTTGAGAAGTTTTTTCAGGTGGATTCCGGGCAGAATCCACCTGAAAAAGACTGTGTGCACATAGGATAACTGTGCTATCAGTGCCTGCTGTCACCAAATCTTGCTGCAGGTCTTTTGCAGCCACTCAAGGGTTTTTGACCACCTGCCTTCTCAAGGATCTCGTGACAGTCAGCGATAGCGTGCTCTTCTGCCAAGTCTAGTTAGTGATTATCCCTTTAAACTTTGAGCATGTGAACTCTGCTACCAACTACACTTTTATGGACATTCTACTCTTTTGTTACCTTGTTATATGTCGTTCCTTTTTTGTGCAAAGCGATTTTTTCCTCTCTTATCTTTTTGCTCCACTCTCTTGACAACCCAAGAATATTAGTCAACTGGAGGCCAATGCTCATGAGGAATTGGCTAAAATGCCTGAGGAGCACTGCCAGAAGCTGGTGTGCTTATAACTAGGTATGTTATTAGAGAATGTAAATTCCAGACCATGTACAATGTTCTCTACAATTTAGACACACATACCTAACCACACACTGGATCCAAGTCACCACCACAGATACACTCCTTACCTGGAGAACTACAGATATACTCTTTCCCGGCCATAATGGTGTCTAAAACCTCTTCAATGCACCAAGAGGAGCCATTGAGATGTGGTTTAATAAAAGGGGTGTCAGGGTATCATAAGGCAGTGCTGCTATGAGAATAGCAAGGGGTGTCAGGCAAATCAGGATAGAAGGAGATATTTTTAGGCTTTGAGGGATTATGAATTAGGTTGAAAACACAGAGCAGCATTACAGTAAACCCATGTGCAAGCAATGATGATTTTCTAAGGATGCCTATATGCTACACCCACTGGCATTTTATATATATACCCCCTGTTGGCCTTGATCAAGAATATCACATGATATTAAAGGAATATCTAAAGGCGATTTTCTCTTAGTGCTTATTTATCATGAGGATGTTCCCACAGATCTGATCTGTACGTGGTGTAATCTCTCCACTCACCATCTCCATGTTGTGATGCAGTTGGCAGCCTGATGACGCCCTCCTGTGCGTGACCGCCATCGTTTCCACCGGCGCCTCCAGAGTTGGTCTCGTGAGCGGAGCCATCACCGGCGTGGTCCCCCACTGCATCATAGTCCTGATAGTGATCAGTCATCCTGGATTATGATGAACCTAGGTAACACAAGAGAGTACATTTCAATAAAACAAGTAACAGACAGCCGCCAATGACGTGGTGCACTACCAATGAAGGTGGATAGATGGCAATAATCTGCTGAGCTTAAAACCTAGCTCCAATATTTCACTGTTAGAAAGACGATGGCATCAGGAAAATCTCAAAGACACTAATGTGCTTTTACAAGTCGGACTGCAAACCCCTTAGGGAAACGTCAATTACCGTGCGGCTGCCAAGGACCAGAAGGAGCACAATGAAGGAGAAAGTGCAGAGAGCGGATGCATTCCCGGTACCACCTAGCACTGACATCAGGGTTATTAATGAGGACACAGCAGCCAAATACATATACAAGTTATTCTGCTCTTTAGTTACATCATCCTCAATCAACACAGTTGCAACTCCATGATAAAACCCAAAGCAAGCTATTCCGTAGAGAATAATATGCTGATAAACTACAGTATCCATACCTGGCATCAGCCTGATGTGCATGAATATTGCAAAAAGCACTGGATTACCCTCATTGCACCTCAACAACAGAGAATACAAAAAATGAAGGTTGCCATGGAGACATAAAGGCATCGTGCCGGAAAGCCCGTATCCTCCGGCGTGTCCTCTGCAACCCCTTAGGTTGTTATGACAGTCCATTTACTGAGAAGAATGTATTTAATTACTGAGCATCTTTATTACATTTTTCTGGCCTTAGGGATTTCATATGCAGTATACAATAAGGTATGAGAACACAAGGGTGCGGGAATGACATGTATCCACTCCATAGCACCACCATCACATAATCTGGCACAAGAATACCCAAAAGTCTGACAAGCTGCAAGGCTTTCTGCACATTTTGGAAACAAAGAGAATAAATTTAGAACTGTTACATAAGTATAGCAGCTCCAGAAGGTTTCTGATAAAGCAAGCTGCCTTTAGTTTGCATTTATATCAAGTAAAATTAAGATATTGTAAGGCTAAGATCACATAAGTGTATAAAAATATTTGTCCAGAAAAAAAAAGGACGATATGTCATCTATATTATCTGATGGCATTCGTTTCTGTACATCTGTAGATAATATGCACAAGAGAAAATATAGTTTCCTATGTTAAAGGGAACCTGTCATCTGAGACTTGTTGCCCAAACTACGGGCCAAAAACATGGCTAGACAAGTGCAGCTGCGTATATAGTTCTCTGAAAGCCTCCTCAGAAAAAATATACATTAAAGATACGGCCGGGGACTATAGCGGGAGAGAAGATTAGGCCGGTACTGCCCCCAGCCGACCCACCCCAGCAGGTGATTAACAGGTCTCTCCATCATGTGTACATAAGACAAGACATGAGGAGGTGGCAAAGGACAGAGCCGGACCAGTCTAGTCTCCTGCTATGGTTTCCGGAAGGATCTTTCAGATAACAGGTTCCCTTTAAGAATTGTACTGTATCCAAATAATCAGATGCAATGCAGATAATCCATATGAGATCCGATTTCTTTTGCCCATCCACAGACTAAGAAAGTGCGAGAACAACCCAAAAAAGTGCCAAATATCTGGGACACCCAACTCCAGCGGTCTTCTAGTACAGTTCTGGGTTAAAAAAAATAGTCAACCTTTCAACCTCTTAGCCACCCAACAGCTCCTACGTCAGGTACAGCTAAAGTGAGGCCAACATGAGTAGATACATTTTTTCTTTCCGGTCTCATTTGTAGTAAGGAGGTTGTCCACTACTTTTATATTGATGGTCTATGCTTAGGATAGGTCATCAATGTCTGATCAGCCAGGGTCTGACACCCCGGCATCCTCGCCGATCAGCTGTTCTCGGTGTCGGCGACAGGCAGCTACTCAGGTCCAGAGCCGCCCCTTCAATTGATAGAGGCTGTGGTCGGGTACTGCACATCCGCCTCCCATTTAAATCAATATGAGGTGAAAATGCAGTCCGCGGCTGCAGCTGCTATAAAAAGCCGGGACAGCTCTGTAACTGAACATTTCTGGCCGCCTACTGCCGCCGCTGGCACTGAGAACAGCTGATCGGTGGGGATGCTGGGTGTCCGACCCCGGCTGAGCAGACATTGATAGCCTATCCTAAGGATAGGCCATCAATGTAAAAGTAGTGGACAACCTCTTTAAGTATGTCGCACCTGACACACTGAATGTAGTATACACACAACTAGTGATGAGCGGACACTACCATGCTTGGGTGTTTAGTACTTGTAATGAGTAGTTGATGGTAAGGTGCAACTCGAATACCCAGGTATAATGGAAGTCAATGGGTAGCTGGAGCATTTTCTGGAAGATTTCCTGGAAAAATGCTACGAGTACTGAGCATCCGAGCATGATAGGGCTCGCTCATCACTACACACGACCTCTTTTCTAGCCCACAAACATCCCAGGTCTGTAGTCAGGCCATTGTTCCCTTCAGATGCAGTAAAAAGAAAAAGTTCTGCAGTAGCTGACATTAATTACTGACTTGGGTGAAAAATTGGCCAAAGAAGTAATTACGGGCTAATAATAATGCAGCATTTATACTGCAAACTCCTGGCTTTGTTAACCCTTCCGATTACGACCTGCCAAAAAATTACAGTGGAGAGTTGTATAATGGGAGGTAGTGAGTATCTCCGAGCCGACTGACGAGCCTCCCAGTAATCTGTGAAGTATTTATAGACCCCAGAGAATGAAATCCATGAGTCATGTGCTCTCAGCATTTATGGGTTACATGGGGCTGTAAATATTATGTCTGCTGCTCCCAGTAATTGGACATCTATTTTCATGAATGGCATTTTCTCAGAGAGACAGATAAAAACCTGTATTGTTATCTGTTTGTGATGCCGAACATGAGTGATTTTTCACTCCGATGGGCAGGACATGGATGGAGCGCGAGGCCTGGTGTGAAGCCTGAGGTGGCAACACCTCACAGAGACGCGTTCATTTATGTCCAGACGACATTTTTTATGAGGTGGTCAAAAGAGATGAGTTTTTCAAGTAGAATCCACTCCTGGAAAGCTTACGTCTTTGTGGCCTTTTCTAGTCTGGAAGTGTTTTATTAACGTTTTCTGAAACATTTTGTAGGCTTTTTTTTGTGGGTGTTTTTCTCTACATTTATAAAGCAACTAATACAATGCTAGCGTTTTCTGAGGTGGAAATGCCTCAAAAAGCTTAGAAAACACTCAAAAGATGTCCAGGCGGTTTTGTAGTCTTCAGATTGACATACTTTAATGTACGAAGCAGCTTCATAGCAGGAAAACAGCTGAAGAACTGACAGGTTACTTCTTTTTAAAAGCTTGGCGTCTTTAGAAACCAAAAGCTAATAAAAAAAAGATGAAAAGCCTGAACGCATGGAGAGGCAAAGTTATTTTTCAATGAAAATGAATAGGAAGGGTGTATTTCTAGGTCTTTTTCAGACTTCTTTCGGAGCAGACCCACTCCAAAAGACTCCTCAAAAAACACTGACTGAACACAGGAATCACCTCAGTAGAAGGAAACACATCAGCCATTTTAAGACTGGATTACTTTTGTTACCGTGTTCCACAGTCAGGGTATCAGAAAACCTGCACACGACAACGAGACATATTAAGTCTCTCATCACCAGCGGGGGCAGATACACAATGCTGAATCTGCTACTGCTTATCTTTGAAGTGGTAGAAACGCTTAAGGGGAATCACTCATTAGTTTATGACCCAGATAAGGTGAACAAGTGTTTCGGAATCGGGAGTGAGGTGTTTCACTTTACTGCAGAACGTCCCTTTCTCATACAGGAGTGAAGGGGTAAAGAGACGTTTAGCCGAAATTGAAGATCCCCTGTGCCGCCCCCGTGCCAGCAGCCGGCGCTGCTCGGATCCGGACCCGCTGCGTGGCTCAAGGGATCCTCCAGACCCGGGGGTCACACGGACACGCCGAATGAAAAGGGGGGACGTAGTTGTACGGCCTTGGCCGTATTTAGTTCGTGACGCCACCCACTGCGTGTGGTGAAGTGGGACACCACCGCTGCTGTTGTGGGATACCCGGGGGAGATGTAATGGCAGCCGGATTTTAACCCCTCCGTGGGTAGGGATGGTTGCCCCGGGGCCCAGTGGTGCTGAGCTGGGGATGGCGATGGCAGGGGCTTGCGCGCCCGGATGGACCAGGGGATGTTTGGTTACTCACAAGTAAAAGAATCACACGAGTCCTTCGGTAAACCAAGGTGCTGGTGGCAAGCCGCCGCGGCCGGTTGTACTCTGATCCCCCACCCGGGCTGATGGTCGCCGTCTTCTCCTCTGTACTAGTTGTGGTTGTGTTTTTAGACTTCCCGGTATGGAACACGGGAGTCTGCTCCCGGCTTTCTGTGTGCCTGAGGAGCCGTGCCCGCTGACGCTGACCCCTGGGATCTATGGGCCCTGGGGTTGCCCTATCCCTCTCTGTGGCTGGTTGTCTGCTTTTGGGACAGGACCTATAATCCTGCCCTCAATCGGTTGATTAGCTAGGCCGTTGGTTCCGGTCCAAGCTTCAGGGTCCGAGTACCCCCTCTGTGCACGGTTTCCGGTCGGGTCTCCGGTCCTGGCTTCAGGGTCCAAGTACCCCCTCTGTGCACGGTTTCCGGTCGGGTCTCCGGTGTCGGTACCGGCGGGCTCCAACCCTGCCCCGGTCCTCCTCAGATCTGCCGAGCCGTCTTCCCGTCTCCTACTGACGGAGACCACCGTCTGCCACCTAGCCAAGGTACCAGGGCTCCGACCCTGGCACCGTTCAACTTGAACTTCTCCTCCACTGGAGCTACACCTAGCTCCAGCCCACACTCCTCTCAACTTGAACTACAGACTTCACTGTTTGTTTTCCCGCCCCGGGCTGTCTAGACCCCCTAGGTGGGCGTTCTCTAACCGCCTGGTCCCGCCCACTAGTGCGCCTGTCTTGCCCTAAGGGGGGTTGACTAGGGTTTCAGGTCGGCTGTATGTGACCTAGGTGAGGGAAGGTGTTATGCGGGGGCCTATTGTGTGACTACCTGGTTTTTCCAGGGCGTCACACCCCAAAGTGGGGACTTGTAGATTTCTCACTCTGTAAAACTATAACTGTCAACAGCTGATGGTTCGTCCTCCCTGGCATCACTTTTGGTGGATACTAAGCACCGCGTACCAGGACCACTCCACAAGTCCCGCCATTTTGGTAATGCCAGTCTGACCTAATTGTCAACATCACTGAATTCCTTAAAACGGTTGGAGACAATTTTTTTTTTTTTTACTTCAATGCATGTATTTCAGGGTAAAAATATTTTTTGCTATTGGGTATCATTAAAAATGTTGCACCATTTGGCTTATACAGGATATTTCATGATCTCACACCAAATGAAAATTAATCAACTGAGAGAAGCTCAGGAAAAGACTGATAGAAGAGTTACACACTCTCCTTCAGATCATGATAGGCGACTGACTGACAGATTCTCAGTTAACTCCTTAGTCCAAAATTTTTAGCCTCAATCTATGTAAAAGAATTGTTGCTAAAGGTGGACAACCCCTTTAAGTTTGCCCATTTTCCTGCTTCAAACAAATTACCTTATTTTTCACAAGATGTCAAATATATAATATCCTTTGATATGCCTTTACTATTCCTGTTAGTGTTTTGGATTCTACAACTGATTTATTTCTAAAGAAGGTTGACTGAATGAACTGAGTGGAACGGGGGCGCTATTGCACTGTATTCTATAGAAAATATCAGTTACTGACAGTGGCTGTAAGTGGTACTGCAAGTGATGGAAGTGGGAAGTAGCCTGCATTATCTAATGTGCAACAAATCAAAATTACCTAATGGAGAATATTCACAGTTTAATTGCTACAGAAGGGTTCATTTCACGGACCTGTGGATTTTTTCCCAACCTATCAGATATCCGTGCACATCGGTCTGATCTAGGACCGCAATGCAAGGACTGGCCGCTGCTTTCCAGACCCAAGTGTTACAGCCTCATAGGAAGTTATACAAAAAGTACTATACCCGATAATACTCAATTAGGGCACTACAGCAACAAACCTGTCTAGAGAACCAGCAGTAAGCACGTCTATAGAAATTAACAGAAAACAACCCAATGAGTAAGGGTACATGCCCTTTTGTTGCGTCCTGGATGCGGCGGGTCCTCACCTGCGGGGCCGCGAGTCTCCTCCGCAGCTGCCTGTGCCCACAATCAGTCTCTCGCTTGTGTTCTCCCTACGGAGGACGCATTCAAATTCACAGCAAACAAGCCACACCTGCAGTTTTCACTGCGGGCCGTGCATGCACAGTGGGCATGGCATCCACTGTGCTTGTACTGTACAACGCAACGTTTTGGATGCAGCAAATACACGCTGCTTCCAAAACGCTGCAAACACTGATAGAGGGCACGTACCCTAAGGCTATGTTCACATGTCGTGCTTTTGCAGTGTTTTTTTTTAGTTTGATGCAAATTAAAAACTGCTTTATACAGTACCATCAAAAGCGTAAACACACCAAAAACGCATGCGTATCTTTTACATGAGGATTTTTCACATCTATACAAATCTATGGGGAAAATCCACACAGAAGACTCGTACTCGACATGCTGCAGATTGGACAAATGCATCGAAGCTAATTTTACACAATGTAATAAAAAGCACAGTGGACATGAGATTACTATTAATCCCATCCATTTTGCTTCTACTGTAAAACGCAGCGTTTTGGACGTAGCGAAAATACACCGCGTCGGGAATGTGCGTAAGGCTGGGGCCACACGGGCACTACTGCGATCCACTTGCATGAGACTCGGCTCGTGCTGGCAGTACAGCAGAGCCGAGTGTCATGCCTGTGTCCTTGCAACTGAGGTCCGTTCGTGCGAGCAGACCTCAGCTGCGGGGGGCGGGCCGGCACTCAGGAGGGGAGGGATTTCTCTCCCTCTCTCCTGCGTAGTCAGCTATTGCCATTCTCGCACTGCACTAGCAGTACACCGGTGTACTGCGAGTGCAGTGCGATTTTTCTCTCGCCCCATTCACTTGAATGGGTGCGAGAGAAAGAGACTCAGCTTACAATCGCAGCATGCTGTGATTGTTTTCTCGGTCCGATTAGGGCTGAGAAAATAATCGCCCATGTGTGCTGACACACAGGCTAGAATTGGTCCGAGGGGAATGCGATGTTTTATCGCACTCCACTCGCACCGTTTTTTCTCGCCGTGTGGCTTAGCCCTAAGGATCCTGCAGCAAATCTCAGGCTCCTGGGAAATACCCAGCCCTGTAGATATCACTCTGCATTTCAGAGTATGTGGCCGACCAATTATACTAAGTCAGATAAAGTATACCGTCCATTATCAATTAGTCTGACAGATGTGGTGGAGTGATTACCGCTGCGAGTCTCTTATACCACAAAATCAAAAACCAAAGTCAACAGTGCCAAATTCTGGTATGGCCGCAGTTTTAGGAAATGTCTCATCACAGCCATCCCCTTAAAGATATAAAACAGAGTTGGCTTTGAAGCAGAAGCCGCTTGGAGAATGGACCCAGCACTTCTTTTAACCGCTTCAAGTCTTTCGAAGCCTGAAGCGGTTAAAAAAGTTAAAAAAAGAGTCGCTTTGACACTGCAGTGAATGTGTTCATCCTGTTTGGCATTTTTTAATTCTTTTTTTTCTAGACAGGTTCCAGGCAGAAGACACCTGAAGAAGGCATAATGTGCATGTACCCCAATATGAGATCTGCCCCAGAGATTAGACCTCCCGCTGAGGAAGGCCCAACACAGTGGGCAAGTAGTCCACCTTCATGACGGCCATATGCCAATGGTATGTTCACACTGCTTGTTTTTTAGTGTTTTTTTCAGGCATAAAAATGTAGAAAACAAAGTTCAAAAAGAATTGTTCAATTGTTTTTAAATGGAAAAATGACCTGCTCATGTTTTGAGTCCTTTATATACTTCACTCTTTCAAAAACGACAAGAAATAAAAAGTGACAAGTCCGTTCATCTGGCATTTTTCACTATGAAGACGCTCAATACTGACTATAAAAGTCAACTGGAAGGGTAAAAAGACGCCCGTAAGATGCCTGAGCCTTTTACTTTGGCCTCTTTTTTTTTGTAAGCTTTTCCACCGCAAATGAAAATTAGGTTTTTTTCTATTACTTGATGAAGTTAAAAAAATGTTTGGAAAGCATCAGCATGCAAAAGGTAATGGAAACAAATACGCTTAGGAAACGACCAAGTGAATGTGAACAAAAGATACTTAAGGGGAAAAAAATGAATCCTGAAGTGTTATCTGCTTGAAGAACGGATGTTTCTGAATGCCGGAAAAGACGTAGTGTGAACACATGCTGAGGCCTCATTCAGAAACCTATGTTTCACATACGTGTTCTATCCATGATTTCCATAGATAAAACATGCACTGATTATCCTTTATGGGCAGGTTCACATGTTAATTTTTTGGGGGCAGACCGACTGTACATTTAAAGACAGAAACGTGCCTACTTTTGATCCAAATTTGCCCATGCAAGTGAAGGGGCTTGTGAAGAAAAGAGCACTTAGATGCCATCTGAATATTGTTTTTTTATGGTTTATTGTTGATGAGAAGCTTGGAAAATGTTTTTCTTTCTTTTTTTTTGCATACAAGAAAAACAGATGCTGCAATAATGATAAAAGCAGGCACTGGGACCAAAAATGGATAAAAATTGGACACAACACACTCTTGTATGCAAAAAACATGTCTGACTGAGGCTTATTTCCCCAATACTTATGTTAGGTGTGCCCAGAGGGCTTTTTTTGGCAGCGTTTTCATAGTCCCCATTCTTTACACTGCAGCATGCTGCACAACTCCATACTCTTCATAGTGGCCGTGTCTGGTATTGCAGCTCAGTCACCCCCAGGCATGGACCACTGCGCTACGCACTTCAATGTTTCGCTGCACAATGGACTAGTGCAAATAACGAAGTGGCTGCAATTCTCGCCCAGGCACCGTGACCCCTATAAACAGATGATTAGCAGAGGGATGGAGAGTTGGAGCCCCAGATATCCATTTATTTTAGAATTGGGGTCACCGCTTTATTTTCTCATTCTGACCACCATATCTGTTGCTTTGAAGTGTCACAATTGGTTTTTGTTTATTGCTGCACCATTCAAAATAAAAATAAAGCGACTTACTTTTCTGGGCGCCATACAACTCCGCAGATCTCAGCTTCCTACACCTGTATTATTATGATATAGCCATGCCATGCCTTAAAAGTGATTTCTATAGGTGCAGAGTCCACCCTTAGGGGTACTTTGCACACTACAACATAGCAAGCCGATGCTGTGATGCCGAGCGCGATAGTCCCCGCCCCCGTCGCAGCTGCGATATCATTGTGATAGCTGCCGTAGCGAATATTATCGCTAGGGCAGCTTCACATGCACTCACCTGCCCTGCAACGTCGCTCTGACCGGTGACCCGCCTCCTTATTAAGGGGGCGGGTCGTGCGGTGTCACTGCGACGTCACACGGCAGACGGCCAATAGGAGCGGAGGGGTGGAGATGAGCGGGATGTAAACATCCCGCCCACCTCCTTCCTTCCGCATAGCCGACGGGAGCCGCGGTGACGCAGGTAGGAGATGTTCCTCGCTCCTGCGACTTCACACACAGCGATGTGTGCTGCCGCAGGAGCGAGGAATAACATCGGACCATCACGTCAGCGTAATTTTGGAATTCGCTGACGCTACACCAATGATACGATTACGACGCTTTTGCGCTCGTTAATCGTATCATCTAGGATTTACACACTACGATGTCGATAGCGACGCAGGAAGTGCGTCACTTTCGACATGACCCCACCGACATCGCACCTGCGATGTCGTAGTGTGCAAAGTACCCCTTAGAGCGGCATACATTTCGCAGTACCTCCCTAAGCAATAATTAGCTCAAGTTTAATTTTATCACTAGTTATTTCCATGCAAAGCAAATGTCAAAGACCACAAATAAAAGTCCCAGTGAAGATTTTACAATGGGCACAGGACCTAATATATATTTGTAGCCTCCATTCGTCATTGCAACACATGCTATCTTGTACATCACCAGCACATCAATAGTCCCTTCACATGGCAATTATGCCATGTCCTCTATATTTGCCATCTATAAGGGCAAATGGAAACAATTGTCTTTGGTACCAACAAGCCCTGACCTAGATTATTAGCCACTCCAGCCCCCCTCCAGTGCATCGCAAAAGTAGCCTGAAAGCGAAACCGCAGACCTACCTTATATATAGGGCCCCAGTGGAATTAGGCACTTGTGTGTCAATGGGCAATATCTGCCTGAGTGTCCGGGCACTAGAAGAGACAGATAAACGCAATGGGAGGACTCTGGCGTTTATCTCGTCCAGCAGGGAATCCTCATGACATGGCGAATGCTTTATCTTGAGGCTGCAGACTCCCCCTTCCCTGAAACACTTGAGAGTCAGCAGTTTATCTAGAGACGCTGGCAGAATAGGGGCAATATGTAAAAACTCGGAGAGCGCAGCTCCCGGGTATTTCATTCGGTCAGTAGCTGCGGTTGAGGAATTGGAAGTGTCATCTATGAAGTTAACACTTGTCTGTGTTTACATTATTGTGGCGAGAAGAGGGGGGGTGGGGGGATTGCATCGAGGCCCTGTTTCTGAATGATATAAAAATAAAGATATAGATTGTACTGGGACCTTATAACAGCCAATGCTTCATCATGGTAAAAGTTCAAAGAAGAAATTGAAGATCATTACCAATGTCCTGTGTCTACAATTCCTGCAGATCTATGTGTCTCCATGGTTACAGACTACAAACAAGCTCTGTGTAGTCTGACTCTGCAGTAACACCCTAGTCCTCCTGTCCCCTACCTTTTCTCAACCTATCAACAGGCAGAAGTTGATGAAAAGGAGTATGACTGGAGGATCAGACTACACAGACTTTGTTTGTAGTCTGTAACCATGGAAACATAGGTCTGTATGGGAGCGGAAAAAACAAGATTGTATTTGATTTTCTTTTAAATTGCATAGTTGCTTTCAAATGGATTTATTTTACTAAATATATACAAAAAAATGGTTCGGAGCCTCTTAATTCATACCCAGATTCGATTCTAATTACTTTCATTTTTCATATCATGGAGAGATAGAAAATACCATATTACCACCCCTCTAAGACTATTCATCTGTGATCTCTGCACAGCATGACCCACTGGCCATAGCTGATGGATGAGATGTGATCCATTCTTTGCCTCATTTGGCAGAGTTGTTTAGCTGTTGTCTCAGTAACAGGATTTCATCTAATGCTAAGCACATAACAGGTTTCCTTAACACGCAGCTCCGGCCCAAACACAGACGATGCTGCCAGTTAGCTGGGAGCACAACAGTCTAGGATTGGAAGCGGGCTAGAACTTCACTGGAAGGTGTCAAATCCAATTAAAGTAGCATGTTGGAAATCTTGTTTTTACACATACAATGTGTCTCACCAGTGATATTTTTCCTCTCTAATTGATTTTATCCCAGATTAATTACATCCATACGCTTAATATTGTTTTATTATGAGCCGCTGTGACATCTCCGGTCTGACTACCAGTCCAATCCATGCTCTCCAGTGTAAACAGGAAGTCAGTCTGGGATGACATCATCACCTAGAAGATCACTTCTGGCAGGTCTTCATCCCACTCTACCCTTTTTCCAATGTAAGTCCCTTATGTACAGAGTATCAGGGACAGCAATTCTAACTATCACTACTATCCTCAGATCACAGCAAACGCAAAATGATGTGACTCCTCTCCCTTGGCAAAGTAAGAAGCATCATGGGAAATGTAGTTGTAGATTTCATTATTGAATCCCTATCGCGGCTGCACCATAAGTAATCAAACCATATCAAAAGGTTGTGGTGACTACTGCACAACCCAAAAAAAGGTAAGCAAGACTCCACCCGAGCCTTACTTTTGTTTATTCCTGTACCCTACTGCTTCTTACTGAGTTGGGCATACTTTAAAATCAGAAAATCAAACCTAGCTCGGTATTAAAGGGAACATGACAGCTGATACATGCTGCCAGAACCAGCTGTATGATGTCAACCAGGTATATTTGACTTAGCGGCATTTCAGAGAAAAATATACTTTAAGAGCCAGCTGGCTGACTAGTCTCCTGTACGGCTCGATCCCCGGTGGCTTCTCCCCGCCTGCTTCCCTGGAGTGACAGTCATCTCCCTATACATTCTCGCAGGGAGAGACCAGTCACTCAAGGGGAGTGTATGGAGAAAACCCGCCTTTCCGACTTGTCTCCTGTACGGCTTGATCCCCGGCGGCTTCTCCCCGCCTGCTTCCCTGGAGTGACAGTCATCTCTCTATACATTCTCGCAGGGAGAGACCTGTCACTCAAGGGGAGTGTATGGAGAAAACCCGCCTTTCCGACTTGTCTCCTGTACGGCTTGATCCCCGGTGGCTTCTCCCCGCCTGCTTCCCTGGAGTGACAGTCATCTCCCTATACATTCTCGCAGGGAGAGACCAGTCACTCAAGGGGAGTGTATGGAGAAAACCCGCCTTTCCGACTTGTCTCCTGTACGGCTTGATCCCCGGCGGCTTCTCCCCGCCTGCTTCCCTGGAGTGACAGTCATCTCTCTATACATTCTCGCAGGGAGAGACCTGTCACTCAAGGGGAGTGTATGGAGAAAACCCGCCTTTCCGACTTGTCTCCTGTACGGCTTGATCCCCGGTGGCTTCTCCCCGCCTGCTTCCCTGGAGTGACAGTCATCTCTCTATACATTCTCGCAGGGAGAGACCTGTCACTCAAGGGGAGTGTGTGGGACAACCCGCCTTTCCGACTTGTCTCCTGTATGGCTTGATCCCCGGTGGCTTCTCCCCGCCTGCTTCCCTGGAGTGACAGTCATCTCTCTATACATTCTCGCAGGGAGAGACCCGTCACTCAAGGGGAGTGTGTGGGACAACCCGCCTGGCTGACTATTGTCCTGTGCGGTTCGGTCCCTTTTACAGTTTGTTTCTCTCTCGCACTGCAGCATTTCAGTATTACAGCCGAAACTACGGGCAAGCATGTATGTATCAATTGCCATGTTCCCTTTCAATGGGCATAGGTTTGCCCTCAAATTTATGGCATTTTTATGCTTTATTTTTAATAAATTTGACAACATTTTGGAAATTACAGCCTCTTTTCTTGCCATTTTTCAAAGTTGGCTAGTAAAGAGAAAAGACATAATTTCTTGTGCAAACTTGGTCCATGATATAATTTAAAAAAATTAAAAAAAAAAATGTTAGTATTATTTACAGAAAAAAATTGTACAAACCACCTTAGGCTATGTGCGCACTAGAAATGTGAAGTTTCTCAAGAAAATTTCTTGAGAAACTTCTGCCAGTGAAAGATTTCCGGACCTGCGGAAAAAATCCGCACCAAATCCGCATGCGTTTTTGCCGCGGATTTGCCACGGATTTGCCGCGGATTTGCCGCGGATTTACCGCAGGTTTGTCCCTGCAATAAATAATAAAGATAATCGATAGACAGATAATGGATAGAGGGAAAGATGGATAGATGAATAGATAGATAGATAGAGGGATAGATAGATAGATGAATAGATAGATAGATAGAGGGATAGATAGATAGATGAATAGATAGATAGATAGAGGGATAGATAGATAGATGAATAGATAGATAGAGGGATAGATAGATAGATAGATAGATAGATAGATAGATAGATGAATAGATAGATAGAGGGATAGATGGATAGATAGATAGAGGGATAGATAGATAGATAGATAGATAGATAGATGAGAAAAACCTATATAATGTTCCACCTCCCTGCATTTTCTAAGCTGGCACCCTTTAGTGACTTTCATGTGGCACTTAGGCTACTTTCACACCTCCGGTTTTTGCTATGCGGCACAATCCGGCACTTTGCATGAAAATCGCAACCGGTTTTTTTTGCTGCCGGTTGCGATTTTCCTGCATAGACTTTAATTAGTGCCGCATTGTGCCGCATTGGCTTGCGTTCCGTCCGGTTTTTGCCGCATGCGGCAGATGTAGCCGATACGGCGGCCGGATGGAACGTTGCCTGGCACGTTTTTTCGTGCGGCAAAAAAAACCGCATCGCGCTGCATTCGGCCGATGCGGCGCATTTTTCAATGCATGCCTATGGCGGCCGGATGCGGCAATAACCGCATCCGGCCGCCGCATGCGTTTTTTGCCACTGCGCATGCTCAGTAGCATGCCGCAAGCGGCAAAAACCGGACTGGCCGCACAGGAAAAACTTATGCAAAGGATGCGGTGTTTTCACCGCATCCGTTGCATAGCTTGCACAGCCGGATTGAGCCGCAGAGCTCAAGCCGGATGTGTGAAAGTAGCCTAAAGGGTGCTTAGCCTTGTATTTAGCCATAAAATAAATAAATAATTAAAAAAAAATGACGTGAGGTCCCCCCATTTTTTGTAGCCAGCTAGGGTAAAGCAGACGGCTGCAGCCTGCAGACCACCGCTGGCAGCTTCACCTTGGCTGATAATCCAAAACAGTGGGCACCCCACGCTGTTATTTTAAATTATATAAATAATTTAAAACAAAAAACGTGGGGTCCCCCCATATTGGATCACCAGCCAAGGTAAAGCGGACAGCTGGGGTCTGATATTCTCAGACTAGGGAGGTCCACTGTTATTGGACACTCCCCAGCCTAAAAATAGCAGGCCGCAGCCGCCCCAGAAGTGGCGCATCCATTAGATGCGCCAATCCTGGCGCTTTGCCCCAGCTCATCCCGCGCCCTGGTGCGTTGGCAAACGGGGTAATATATGGGGTTGATGCCAGATGTGTAATGTCACCTGGCATCAAGCCCTGGGGTTGGTGAGGTCAGGCGTCTATCAGATACCCGACATCACCAACCCAGTCAGTAATAATTAAAAAATAGACAACAAAAAAAGTTTTATTTGAAAAAACACTCCCCAAAACATTCCCTCTTTAACCAATTTATTGAAAAGAGCACAATCAATTCCACGTCCGGCGTAATCCAATAAGGGGGGGGGGGAGCACGGCGATCCATACCATAGTCGCTGTCCCAGTCAATGAAAAACAGAATGTTCCCCATTGGCTGGGAGAGCAATGCAGTGACCTGAGCTAACATCAATAGGTCAGCTCAGGTCACTGCAGGGGATGACGAGCGCTGCCATCAGGAGCATAGATGAGATCATTACCTTCTGTGATCATCTCCTGTACTGCTGACGTCAGCGCTGTCACTGACTTATCGCGAGAGCCCGTGACGTCACCGCTAGTGACAGTCTCGGGCCGCTCGCGAGACGGGCATAGACAGCAGTGACCGCGGTGACGTCAGGAGGCAGGAGATCGTCACAGCAGGTAATGATCTCACCTCCTGACAGCAGCGATCGTCATCCCCGCGGCTCCCAGCACTGCAGGATGTCAGTGTCTGCCTGCGCTGCCGCGTGACAGGCTGCTGACACTGCGGGCAAACACTGACACCCTGCAGTGCTGGCAGCCGCGAGGCCGGAGCAGGACACACACTGCACGGGCACCTGGAGGTCGCACGGAAGTGCTTCTGTGCGGCGTCCAGGGAGTGTGACGTGTGTTTACTCTGCTCCTCTTCCTGGCATAATGACATCGCTTCCTGCAAAACCGCAGGCAGCGATGGGCATTACCGCAGGTAAATCGCGGCTATTCCGGTGGTATACCGCACATCATTGCTACCTGCGGAATACCCCCGGAATACCGCAGGTACCTGCGGAAATTAATGGACATGCACATTTTCTCAAGAAAGTTTCTCGAGAAAATTTTCTCAAGAAATTTTCTTGAGAAAAATCCGCACAGTGCGCACAGCTATTTTTTTTTCTCATTGAATTTCATGAGAAATGTCTGCACAAAGATTGCAGACATTTCTCAAGAAATTTCCGGGGCAAATCCGCGGGTAAATCCGCGGGAAAAACGGTCTAGTGCGCACATAGCCTTAGGCCCTGTGCGCACACTGCGTTTTTACTCGCGTTTTTTGTGCGTTTTTGCTGCAGAAATTTCTTGAGAAATTCTTGTAAGCTTTCTGCAGACAGTCCCCAGCAAAACCTATGGAAAAAAAATTAGCTGTGTCCACACTGCGTTTTCTTTTTCAAGAAAATTCTTTCAGTAGATTTTCTTGAGAAAAAGAATGTGCATGTCACTTCTTTTCTGCAGCTAACTGCGTTATTCACTCCATTGACTGTAATGTAATCATGAAATCTTGCAGGGAATAACGCAGGCAGCAAGTTATGTGCGTTTCATTGCGTTTTCCTGTGTTATTCCCACGGTATTTCACGTTTTTCGGGACATAATGTTCATCACGGCCCTGCGTTTTGCAAGGAAGTGATGTCATTATGACAGGAAGAGGAAGCTGAGCAGAGAGTAAACACACACACATATCACACTCACACAGACATATAGAATGCACATAGAAATCAAATGTACATATTAAAAATAAAAAAATAATAAAAAAAAACAGCGGGCTCCGCCGTATTTTTACTGTCTAGCCAAGGTATACACACAGCAGGGGCCTGGTATTCTCAGGCTTGGGAGGGTGAGGGCCAGGGTTAATGCCCCCCTCCCTCCCGCAGCCGAGAATATCAGCCCGCAGCTGCATAAAGAATCTCGCATCCATTATGCGACAGTCCTGGCGTGTTACCGGCCCTTCCTGATTGCCGTGATGCGGTGGCAATCGAGGTAACAACGAGTTAATGGCAGCGCATCGCTGCCACTAAGTCCTAGCTTAATCATGGCAGCGTCTACGAGACAGCCTCCATGATTAACCCGTAAGTAAAGTGAATAAACACACACTGAAAAAAATCCTTTATTTCAAATAAAATAACAAAAAAAAAACCTCTTTCACCACTTTATTACCCCCCCACCCAACACACAGCTCAGGCGTAATCCACACAGGTCCCATGATGCTTGCATCCAGCTGCAACTGACACATACTCAATGCAGCCTCGTTCAGTGAGCGATGCTGCAGGGGTAACTGCAGGTCATTTCTCATGGTCGGTAATGTAAACACATTACCCGCTCGCGAGAACTGCAGTGTGTCCTCACAGGGGCTCTATCTATTGATTATCTATCTATATATCAATCTATCTATTCATCTATCTTTCTATCTATCCATTATCTATCTATCCATCTATCTATCCATTATCTATCCATCTGTCTATCCATCTGTCTATCCATCTGTCTATCCATCTGTCTATCCATCTGTCTATCCCTCTCTCTATCCATCTCTCTATCCATCTCTCTATCCATCTCTCTATCCATCTCTCTATCCATCTCTCTATCTATCCATCTATCTATCCCTTATCTATCTGTCTACCCATCTATCCATCCATCTATCTATCCATTATCTATCTATTTATCTGTCTATCCATCTATCTATCCATTATCCATCTATCTATCCATCTATCTATTCATCTATCTATCCATCTATCCATCTATCTATCTATCTATCTATTCATCTATCTATCTATTCATCTATCCATCTTTCTATCTATCTATCATTTATCTATCTATTAATTATCTATCTATTATCTATATTATTTATTGCTGTTAAAGAATTAAAAAACACAGGGACCAACCTGCAAAAAAAAGCACCAAAAACGCACCAAAATGCGGTAAAAACGCATGCGTTTAATTCAGCCTAAAGAAGGAGCCTTGATGCTCTGAAAGCTTGCTAATATAATTTTTCTGATTAGCCTATAAAGGTATCACTCCTAAAATACTTTTGTCATTCTTGGTACATAGCCAGAAAAATCAATTGAAATACTAACACGGTACCATAATATTACCTTGTATTGCACAACACAACAAAGTGACTTATTACTGATGCAGAGCTGCATAGACATTAGCTGCCAGCAGTCACCACTAGGGGGAGCTGTTGAAAACACTGAACTCACACTGAACTCAATAATAAGATAAACTCGCCCTAGTGGTGGCGGAAGCAGAAAAAAAATCGTTTAAAGGGAACCTATCACTAGGCTTCATCTTTCTAAGCCATTCCCACCGGAGGCACACATTTGGCAGCCACACAGGTAAGGGTGCACCTCTAAAGCAGGTAGAATTGTACATTATGATAAGCTATTGGACTGCAAAGGACCCATATACTGTTCTTGCAAAGGGGCCCTCATCTGTCTGTGGCTCAGGATTCCCACTATCCTTTTTTGTTTGAAAACATCTTTCTAAACATACATCTTTAGTGCCCAGTAGCCCCACATGGCAGAAGAAAATAATCTGTAATTAGTTCATAATAGTCCACTATGTCAGTCACAGGTTAAAGTGTTATGCACAAGAAAGTAAGTTATCCATTATCCATAGGATAGGGGATAACTTAACGATCATTGTGGATCTGAGTACTGAAACCCCTAGCAGTCATAAAACTAAAGGCTGCTTTACACGCTGCGATCTCGCGTGCGTACCCGCCCCCGTCGGTTGTGTGTCACGGGCGAATCGCTGCCCGTGGCGCACAACATCGCTAGGACCCGTCACACTTCTTACCTGCCTAGCGACGTCGCTGTGACCTGCGAACCACCTCCTTTCTAAGGGGGTGGTTCGTTCGGCGTCACAGCGATGTCACTAAGCGGCCGCCCAATCGAAGCGGAGGGGCGGAGATGAGCGGGACGAACATCTCGTCCACCTCCTTCCTTCCTCATTGCAGGCGGCCGCAGGTAAGGTGAGGTTCCTCGTTCCTGCGGTGTCACACATAGCGATGTGTGCTGCTGCAGGAATGACAAACAACCTGCGTCCTGCAACAGCAACGATATTTGGGAATGGTGCACTGTGTCAACGATTAACGATTTTGCGCGATTTTGCGGACTTTTGCGATTGCTCGTAGTTGTCACATGCAACGACGGCGCTAATGAGGCCGGAGGTGCGTCACGAATTCCGTGATCCCCAACGACATCGCTTTAGCGATGTCACTGCGTGTAAAGCGGCCTTTAGGCTCGAGAACATGTAAACTGAATGGTGGGGAGGTGAGCATGCTCGATCTTCATTGTCTGTGGGATTGAAGTAAAACAGCAGAGCGCTGTACCTGGCTTTCTCCAACAGTCCTATAGACGATGAATGGAGTGGAGGTTGAGCATGCACATTTCTGTACCATTCAAAACAGGGCACTGCAGAGCTGGGTCCTGGTTTCCAAAGCCCCGCTTTTGGCATAACCGTGGGTCTGAGTAGTCAAATCCCCATCAATCAATAAGTTATCCCCTCTTACTGATGGGGGATAACTTACTATCTTGGCAATAACCATTTAAAATCCAGTTCCTACCGTACATACAATTTCCACTGCGGAACTCCCACAGCGGGGATGACGCCGTGATATCTGCAGCCACTGTGGATATCGTTGCGACAAAGGTGACGGGAAGATGCACGACTCACCCTTTGCAAAGCACTTGGCACTGACGGGTTTTTTTCTCAGCAACTATTATTCTGCAATCATTTACAGTGTTCTATGCTACTGAATGGTAAAGTATCCATAAAACACGGACGGCATATGGATGGACCGCTTGTTGCCCCTTTTTTTCTTACACCCATAGACTGGCATTCGCGAGTCTCGCCCGATTTACACATCCACTCTCAGCATGCTACGAGTTTTTTCTCATCCCAAATACAGGTGAGAAAAAAAATCGCACATCTGCTCGGCCTCAATGACTAACATTAGTCGGCAATTTTCTTGCATTGCACTTGTCCGATTTATACGCTCTTGGGACCCCGGCCTTAAAGTGGTGCCCTCTATTTTGCATACATTCTGATAACATTTAGAAGGGTATTTTGAAGCCAAAAATCTGTACACATGCAGACGTGAAGAAAAGAAGCGTCAGTGCGAATGATCTACAACCAAAATAAGGCAGAAGTGAAAAGTGCCATAAGGAGGCACAATATGAGTGAAGGGGGCCTATGAGGTTAATGTATATATAGGAGGTGGGAATGCCGCATGCATCTGGCACCATGCTGTCTAGTGAGTGTGCACTTTTCAAGCTTCATATAGAAAGCTGCAAACAGCGCAGGATGCCCCTTACCTGTCAGCTGCCAGTCTCCCTACACTCGTCTCTGCTATGGGTATGTATATACTAAATATCTTCCCACATGCTGGGATCCCCGTGTTTTCTGTGTGTCATACGTGGAGTTACATGAGCCGGCGGAACGGCAGCTTGAGTTTCATCAATCCTTCCTGTGTCGCATCTATAAATAACCATCAGCATGGAGGGGGGAGACGACGAGCCTTACAGACAAGCCTACCAAACTGTCACTTCCTCAGGAGCAATACATGGCCTGCCAATCACACGTGCTGCCGAGTGCCAGGCAAGACCCGGGGCGCAGCAGTGACAGCGAGGGACGGTGACGAGCTGAGGTCACCCAAAATTCATGGAAGATGTGCTCTGCCCCCCCGTCCAGTGTTATACATGTCACTCAATGGCTTGTGTTGCCATCTCTGACTGATCCAGTCTGCCCCCTACAGAGGAGGAGGCAATACTAAAAATGTCTCAAAAGCCTCATTCAGACGTCCATTTTTACATACGTACTCTATCTATATTTTCTCGTATGTGTCCTAACCATGTTTTTTACTTACGTGTTCTATCCATATTTTTCAGGAATGCATTCTACTTATATTTTCACATACGTGTTATATCTGTATTCTTACGTACATGTTCCATCTGTGTTTTCCCAACTACATGTTCTATCCGTATTTTTCGCGTATGTGTTTTGTTTACATTTCACATATGTGCTCTATCCGTATTTTCACATACATGTTCCATCTGTGTTTTCCATATAAATGTTGTATCCGCATTTTCACATGTGTTCTATCCATGTTCTATCAACATTGAACAAGTACTCATTACAAACTACAGTGCTATTCACATTTCCATGTTTTTTGGTGGACTGTGTCTGGTGAACAATATTGCAGAGATCTCCATTTTTTATCTGCGTCATCAATCAAAATGATACAAGTCTATGAGTCCGCAAAAATGGACGGACAGCGCACGGAAGGCATAAGTGTGTAATTTGGGTACGGTCCATGATTAAGGCCTAAAACACACTTCCGCAAACAAAACGTACGTTTCTTACGGTCCGTTTTTTGGGTCCGTGTTCGGTTTTTTAAGGACATTTCTCCGGTACGTATAGCATCCGTGTGATGGCGTATGCGAGCCGTGTGTGCGTGTGGAATGTCCGTATTGACATAAAATACGTAAGTGTGCAGTCCATGTGTCGTCCATTTTTTAAGATCCGTATTCTTACCCAATTAACGTTGTTAATCATTCATCATGAGATCCTGGTGTTGTTGTTTGCTTTCAATTGACCTGATAGATTGGAAACAAGTGTTTCTGATTTTGTGATTAAAAACGGACACGGACGATACGTGCTGAACACGGACATACTCCGTGTGCGGTCCGTGCAGGCACGGACCCATAGACTAAAGCGGGTCCGTGCCTGCGTGCTGCCGGCCAAAAACGGACATGTCGTCCGTGTAGAAAAGTGCACACACGTACTTACCACACGGACACACGTTCCGTGTGATTTTACGTGTGTGCCATCTACCATGGAATAACATGGGTCTCCGTGTGTACGTGCAAATACGTACCGCACACGTACAAAAAAAACGGATGTGTGTTGTGGGTCCAACACTGTAAGGCCTTCACATGTCCGTTATAAAAACGCACGTTTTTCACGGTCTATGGTGTGGGTGCGTATGTGTGTGCATGTTTCGTGTGTGTGTTCAGCGTGTGCTGTCAGTGTGCAGGATCTTCTATACTCACCTGTCCCCGACGCTTCTGCCTCCGGCGCTGCTGCTTCTAGGTCCGTGGTGCAGTGAATATGCAATGAGCATAATGAGCAGGCCTTGAAGCAGGTGTTTTCTCCGGGATGTGTCACAGTGAAGTGACACGAATCACATCAGTGTGTAGTCCATGTGACATCAGTGCTGCCAGAGAAAAACGGACTTGTCTCTGTGCGGAACACACGGACACATGTCTGTGAGAAAACACTGTTGTGTGCGCAGACATATTGATTTTAATATGTCTGCGTATGTCCACGTCTCCAGTACATATGAAAATGGACGTCATATGTACCAGAATCCCGGACGTGTGAAGGGGACCTAATGGATAGGAGAAGCTCTGCAATTTATTTATTTTTTCATTTGAGAAACACTGATGTGAAAAACTGGCCCAGGAGCAAAACTGATGAAATTCGGATGAAAGACCCTGATGAAAACTTTGCATACCAGAAAGAACTTTCACATCTGAATGAGGACTGAGGGGCTGTTTATATGAAGGAAAGGTACAAAGACATAACAAGATGGAATGAGATTTAAAAGGTTTTGCTTCTCCCTGAGATCACATCTTCATCCGCTTCAGAGCACGTTTATGATCTCTGGGACTTGTAGTCCGTATGTTGGGTCTTATACAATGATCCATAGCTCAGATGCTCATTACTTAGGATAAAGATTTGCTGTATAACTGCCCAATCTGACATCTGCTGTGTGACATGGTTGACCGTCCCACTAAAATCATCACATTGATCAACAATATAGGACCACCTTAACCCGCTTAGGATCAGGCAATTTTAAATGTTTTCATTTTACGCTTTAGTTCCCTTTCCTGCCCTTCTAAGACTAGTTTCACACTTGTGTTGTGCGGCATCCGTCGCATTGCGTTGTGTGACAGATGTAACGGATGCATTGCATATAGTGGCACAACTGATGCGACGGATCCTGCAAAACAACACAATCCGTAGTAGCTTTTTTTTCAGCAATTTACTCAACTGAGCATGCGCATGCATGAGCATGCATGTGTAAAGACGGATCCGTCACAGGAATCCGACGGAATCCAGCACATTGCGTTTCTTTAGACTCTATGAAGCACAGAAAAACGCTACATGCTGCGTTCTTTTCGCCCGGCGGACGCAACGCAGCGTCGGCTGGCGGAGAAAACGCAAGGCCATCCATTGCAATGCACGTCAATACAAGTCTATGGGAAACAGTGTACATCCGTGGATTGCGCTGTTTCCCAAAGCGGCAGATTGCAACGGTTGCCAAACAACACAAGTGTGAAAGTACCCTAAGGCTATGTGCCCACGCTGCGGATTTTGCGCGGATTTTGCCGCGGATTTGCTGCGGATTTCCCGAAAATCTGCAGCAGCGGCACTTCCAAGCCATTTCAATGGCATTTTGGAAATGCTGTGTCCATGCTGCGGATTTTTCCGCTGCGGATTTGCCGCGGATTTTGATCCGGAAAAATCTGCAGCATGTCAATTGTTTGGTGCAGATTTGGTGCGGATTTTTGGTTTTGAATGGGGAAAAAAAAAAAAATCCGCGGCAAATCCGCGGTAAATCCGCGGCAAATCCGTGGCAAATCCGCGGGTGCGGATTTGCCGCGAAAGTCGCGGATTTTCAGGCAGAAAAATCCGCAGGTACATTCTACCGTGGACACATAGCCTTACAGTATCCATACCTTTTTATTTTTCCGTTCACATAGCGGTATAAGGGGGAAGTGGGTTTGCGGTGACGAATTGTAGTTTTGAATGGCACCACTCATTTTACTATATAATTTACTCAGAAACAAGACAAAAAAATCCCATGGGGGTGAAAAAACCCTCAATTCTATTCTTTTTTGGATTTTGTTTTCATCACTTTCAATGTGCTCAGTTTTAATATATTTTATGCTTTCATCGGTTCACCAGATCAGTATGATTATGATGGTTTTTTTTTTATATATACAGTATATAATAAATATAAATAAAATATGTATATATATATATATATATATATATATATATATATATGTATATATATATATATATATAATGAAAAAAAATATGGAACTTGGGTGGGCTAAGCTCTTCAGGCTACTCCATACAAGCACTGCACACATCCACCGTACATGTAGGGCTTCTAACTGTACGGGGTTAAAAGTGTTGTGCCATACATAACCTACATCACCTATCGAAAAGACAGGCAATAAGCGTATAATCCCTTGGCGTCTTATCGAGACAAAGTACTGACCCAAAGTACATGTAATGAGCACGTGCGACCACTACTCTTGTAAACAGAAGCGGCGGTCATGTCCACAACTGCTATATTCACACATGGGATTTACGATAAGATACGATACACTTTATTGATCCCATGGGAAATTATGGTATCACAGCAGCACAACTTAAATAATAACATGAATTACTTAATTGACAAGACAGTAGAATCAGTAGAGAGATTTAGAACACCTTGTTCTTGGCATCAAACTTGTAGAGCATCAAACTCCACCTGTCCCCACACCTACTACTTTAAATTTACCAGTGATATCCATCAATAGTCTAAAATTCTGGCCTCCTGCGACCACCACTAGAGGGAGCTTAGTAGTGCAGTGCATACAGTTTTACTATGGAGTACACTGCCCCCTTGTGGTGGCTGCAGGTCATTTAAGGCTGATGTGAGAAAAGGTTCTCTTTGTTTTCTTGACAAAAAAATCCCGTAAAGAATAAAATGAGATATTAGATTGTGTTATTTATAGATTCATCCTCCAGCACTGGTTCTCTGTATATGATGCCTGATTTCCTTCTCAGGCTGGGGATGACATAATCTCATTCACCTTGGCCGTCCTAGGAAGTCAATCTGTCTCCACATCTGCTGAAGCCGGCCTGGCATTTATTACAGGCTCCGGTTGTGTATCCTCACAAATGCATATTTACCGCAAAAGAACATTTTTATGCGGCCCCTGTAACGGCTGCTAAATTGGCAAAAAGCAGCCGCCCTGAGGATGAAAATGATGTGGCGGTATTATCAATATTAATACAGTGATAGCATATGAAGTCATCATTCACTATCATCATCAGTAGTTCTGTGCTATGTGCCTTCATTTTGTGAGCCAAATAAAAATCTGTGCAATCCCATCTGTCCAATTTACAACAATAATTAGGTGAGAGGCACAAGCACCTCCTAGTCAATGGGTGCCATAAAGCTACATATACATGATCTCTTCATCATATGTATATATGCTCCAGAGGTGCACTCTACTTACAATTCTAACAGCCTGCTTCATACATTATTAATTAGCCTTTGCTCATAATTATCCATCCATGAAGACATTAGTAAACTAAAAGGCAAACTCAAACTCTTAAACAAATTGTTCACTTTAGTCCGAATTAACAAATCTGTGAAAAACAGACTGTGCTCAGATCGCAACACCCAACCTTACCGGTGGGTCTCATCCTGAGAGAACTGTCCCAAATACTCCTATGAGACCGTTAGCTCAAGTCCGGGTCAGACCAAGTACCTAAGGCTGAATTCACCTGTCTGTATTATCTGGCCTAAGCTCCATAGCCTGACCATAGATCTCCTCACCCAAAACATCAGTCTCATATATGCCTCCAAAGCTGTTGGATCCTGTCGGGATGGCCACGGTTGGGCCAAGTATTGTGGTCCGTGCATAGACCTAAGCCGAGCCACAAGATGTGGTTGACTGTCTTGGAGCCTACATAGGTAGATGCTGGATGAAAAGACTGTACGACAGAAGGCATAGTGTCTCTATCTGCATCATTATACTGAATGGCCCCATCAACATATACATCCGAATCCTGTTTTACAAGGCTTCAGACTTAAAACCCGACCGAGGCACTGAAGGGAAGGTAAAGTGCAATATGGACACAGCCTTAATTGCTTGTTACACACATTGTATGATCTAGCAAAGATCAACTTCGGAAATCCCTCAAACGCGCTGTTTGATGTCAGTGCCCTCCTTTATCAGGACTGGTCACCCCCAAACAGCTGCAAAAAATGTTCTGGAATGGTTTGATGAGCATGACAAAGATTCAAGATCATGCCCTGCCATTAAATATCCCAGATCTCAGACTGATCAATTGAGATTTATCGGGGAAAAAAAACATGTTGTATACATGAGAGCCATACCTCATAACATACGGGGCTTTACAAGATCTACTGCTTACATCTTAGGCATGGTCACACTAGCCTATTGCATTAGATGTGAGAGCATGGGATGCGATATGCGAATGACACTCTGCTTAAACTATGCTGCGAGCATAAGCCCAGTGTCATTTACTGTGATCTGATTCTATCACATGCGAGAATCGGATCACAGGTGCGGGGAAGATGGAGAGATTTATTTCTTCATAGAAATAAAAAAAAATGGCATGGGGTCCAACCATAAAAAAAAAAAAAAGCTGTATGCAGTTCCTCCTATTTTAATACCCAGCACAAATAAAGCTCACAGCCACAGGCTGCAGACCCCAGCCATGCACTTATCTTGGCTGTATATTAAAATAGAAGGAACCGCATGCAGCTTTTTTATAATTATTGTTATTCCTTAAGCCAGATTTAACTGGCTGAATTCGACAGGCCTGGACCAACCTGAAATCTCCTGGACTCCAACTCAGCAAGCTCATATTTGCCTATTACGCTGTTGAGTCCAGGTCAGGAGGTCGGCGACTAGTGTGGGCATTGTGGTCCATAAGTGGAATACGACCTTCTGAACCTGGCTTTGGGCTACTTCACACCTGCATTCTGACATTTGGTTTGTCTATTCTTTTAGTGAGAACACAGTCCAACTGTGATATTACATGTCTTACATTAATAGGTTTTGCCTACACAATGCACAATTATGTGGAAAGGAGTTTCAATGCAACACACTTTTTTCCAACATGTTGCCCGTATCTTTGCCCTTTGGTTCTTTTGCCACATATAATCACTGTGTTACCTGTGCTGTTACATGGAACTGTAGGTTTCATCTACATTATCTGTACTCAGAGATCTATCACTATGTTATCTGTGGTGTCTGTTACATTTTTTGTTTCTGGGTTTAGGAGGGATAGGCTGCAAAGGTTATGTCTCAGAGGGCTTGGACCTCTGATCTTTTCTAACCCAAGCAACGCTCCTGCCTGTGGGCTAGGGCCTGTTCACTCTGTGTTTTTCCCTATGTATAGTGGTCCTGTCAGGACTTACATCTGAACCCCTCTGCAAAACGGGATCTGTACATACTGTATGTGCCGACAGGGCCATTGACTATAATGGCGCAGAAGGAATCACTTTGTGTTCTGTCGTGCACCATTTTCGGGCGTATACAGCTACTGGAGGCAGACGTTGTAGTAGACTGCGTCTGGGTGTCCGTTTCCAGTACTGTCTGCACATTTATAGTCAACGGCCTCACCAGTGCATAAGTCCGAATCCCGTTTTTCATGGGGTTTGGACGTAAGCCCTGATGAGAACACTGAATGTGGAGAAGAACACTGTGAAAGGGCCTAAAAATCTCAAAGGATCACTCTTAACTGTTCTAGCGGTATGAGGGGAATTTACACATTAGTACATGGGTGATTTTAATGGTATGGCAGTTTGGTGTATGGAAGGAATATGTCACCCAAATTTATTATTACAGACACAGTTCTATATCGCAGGGTAAGGGTTAATTGAAAGCCTTGTGAGGTTAGGTCATTCAAAAGACATTACTGAAAGTTTACTAATGGATCCTGATTTCCATAATGTGTTCTCTCTGAATGAACCGGATACATAAATCACACAACGGGCTGAGCTATTATACAAATTAGCACATGTATTCAGTCAATGCAGAGAAGTATGAAATATATGACCAGTAGTGATGAGCGAGCATGCTTGTAACTACTCGGTACTCGCACGAGTATCGCTGTACTCGGGCTGCTCGGCGGGGACGAGTAATCTCGCGATACTCGTGCTGTACTCGTGGTCTTCATTTCTGCATGTTGGCGCTCTTTTGAGAGCCAGCCCTCATGCAGGGATTGGCTGGCAGACCACTGCAATGCCACAGCCCTGTTAGTTGTGGAATTGCAGTGATTGGCCGGCCTGCACAGCGTGACCGAGCCTTTATACCGGCCGGCGCGCTGTGCTCTGCTCACAGCTATCCAGACAGTCAGTGCAGGGAGAGTGTCGCTGATTCAGGGAAAGCTTTGCGGCCCTTTATAGTTATTTCCGTAGCAGGGCTGCAAACAGTGTGACCAAAAGTCCTTCTCAGGACTATTCTAGTTGTATACAGGCAGGCAGGGTATAGCCAGGTCGGAGTACAGTAGCAGAGTCCTTCTCAGGACTATTGTTGCTATATACAGGCAGGGTATAGCCAGGTCGGAATACAGGCTAGTGACCAGAAGAGTCCTTGTCAGGACTATTGTAGCAGTATACAGGCAGGCAGGCAGGCAGGCAGGGTATATAGCCATTCCTAGTGGTGACCGTATACCAGCCTTCATCATATCTGGGGCTGGTGTACACAGTGTAAAACAGTCCAGATAGTGTCAGACTTCTCAGTAATTGTCGCTCCTAAAAACCAGTTAGGTTCTTATTGCGTCCGTGCTTGCATTTAAAAACAGCACGTGTGTGTCTGTCGGTGGCAGCGTACAGGTGCGCGTTTTGCACAAACAATTATATAACGCACAAGTCTAGTGTATAATACACGTCAGTCAGCAGTGTCTGATAGTGTCAGACTTCTCAGTAATTGTCGCTCCTAAAAACCAGTTAGGTTCTTATTGCGTCCGTGCTTGCATTTAAAAACAGCACGTGTGTGTCTGTCGGTGGCAGCGTACAGGTGCGCGTTTTGCACAAACTATTATATAACGCACAAGTCTAGTGTATAATACACGTCAGTCAGCAGTGTCTGATAGTGTCAGACTTCTCAGTAATTGTCGCTCCTAAAAACCAGTTAGGTTCTTATTGCGTCCGTGCTTGCATTTAAAAACAGCACGTGTGTGTCTGTCGGTGGCAGCGTACAGGTGCGCGTTTTGCACAAACAATTATATAACGCACAAGTCTAGTGTATAATACACGTCAGTCAGCAGTGTCTGATAGTGTCAGACTTCTCAGTAATTGTCGCTCCTAAAAACCAGTTAGGTTCTTATTGCGCCCGTGCTTGCATTTAAAAACAGCATGTGTGTGGCAGTCGGTGGCAGCGTCAGGCTCCATATTGTCCCTGGATAGAGACGTGCATGATGGCCTGTAAACATGAAGTGCCCATTGTAAGGAAGTGGGTCTATTGTAGTATAGCCCTTAGGCAGGGCAGCCAAAAATTGGGAGGCTCCACATTGTCCCTGGATAGAGATGTGCATGAGGGCCTCAAAACATTGTTCCCATTGCAAAGGAGCGGGTCTCCTGTCGTTGTAATGCCCATTCAGAAAGAATGGGCGAAAAAATTTACCACTGGGGGTATACCTGAAACAACGGCTTAACTATTTAACGGTCACCATGATGGCGCATGAGGAGAAGGAGGAGCAGTCCAGCGATTAGCCAAAGTCCAGAAGTGTGTTACCATGGGTGAGTGGAGGTACATGGCAAATTCCCGTTACAAACTTTAAATTCCGCTGTAATTTGCTGTTGGTGTGTGTGGTGAAGTCTGGCCAAATCCAACCCTTGTTCATCTTGATCAGAGTCAGCCTGTCAGCATTTACAGTTGACAGGCGGGTGCGTTTATCTGTAATGATTCCACCTGCGGCACTAAAAACACGCTCTGACAAAACGCTAGCGGCAGGGCAGGCCAGGACTTCCAAGGCGTAGAGAGCCAATTCATGCCACGTGTCCAGCTTGGATACACATTAATTGTAAGGCACAGAGGAATGTCGGAGTACAGTTGTTTGATCTGCAAGGTACTCCTTGAGCATCTGGGCAAACTTAGGATTTCTTGTGGCACTACCCCTCACCTCAGGGGCTGTGGTATGTGAGGGGCTGAGAAAACTGTCCCACATCTTAAAGACTGTTCCCCTACCTCTGGCGGATTGGACTTGTGCCCCTCTCGGCTGTACGCCTTGGTTGTCCAGTGATTCCTGACCTATGCCGCTAGCGTTTTGTGAGGGGAATGCTTTGCCTACTTCCGTGACTATGGCCTTCTGGAACTGCTGCATTTTGCCTGACCTCTCCGCCTCGGGAATAAGAGACATAAAGTTCTCCTTTTAGCGTGGGTCTAACAGTGTTACCAACCAGTAATGATTGTCGGCCAAGATGTTCTTAACGCGAGGGTCACGAGACAGGCAGCTTACCATAAAGTCAGCCATGTGTGCCAGACTCTTAACAGCCATCACTTCAGTATCCTGACCAACACGATGACTGAACATGCTGTCCTCCTCCTCCTCCTCATCATCATCTACCCTGTCCTCTGGCCAGCCACGCTGAACCGAGGATATGACTGCATGTCATATCCTCAATTTGGCCAGAGAGTTGCTCCATGTCTTCATCCTCCTCCTCGTCATAGTCCTCCACTGCACGTTGTGATGAGACGAGGCTGGGCTGTGTGTTATCATCACCCACACCCACTACTGTTTCTTGCTCAAACTCATCGCGCTCCGCCTGCAATGCATCATGGTTGTTTTTTGAGCAGAGACCATTTTAGAAGGCAGAGAAGCGGTATGGTGACGCTAATAATGTCGTCATCGCCGCTCACCATCTTGGTGGAGTCCTTAAAGTTTTGGCGGATGGTGCATAGGTCAGACATCCATCTCCACTCCTCAGGTGTTATGTGTGGAGTTTGACCCATTTCCCGACGGCTTAGGTGATGCAGGTACTCAACAACTGCCCTCTTCTGCTCACATATCCTGACCAACTTGTGCAGAGTTGAATTCCAACGCGTGGGGACATCACACACCAGTCTGTGTGCCGGAAGATGCAAACGGCGTCTTAAGCCGGCAAGGCCGGCTGAAGCAGTAGGTGACTTTCGAAAATGTGCAGACAGGCGGCGAACTTTTACCAGCAGATCAGACAGCTCTGAGTATGACTTTAGAAACCGCTGAACCACGAGGTTGAGCACATGGGCCACGCATGGAACATGTGTCAGCTGGCCTCGCCTCAAAGCCGCCACCAGGTTCCGGCCATTGTCACACACGACCTTTCCTGGCTTTAGGTTCAGAGTTGTGAGCCAGTGATCTGCCTGCTGTTTCAGAGCTGTCCACACCTCTTCTGCATTGTGGGGTTTGTCACCTATGCAGATTAGCTTCAGCACTGCCTGTTGCCGCTTCGCCGAGGCAGTGCTGCAGTGCTTCTGTGTCGCCCTGGACAAGCCAGGGGCCACAGAGCACAACACTTAAACACCCCACACTCCCTGCAGGCATATCATAGTCAAAACACAAAATCCTTGTTGCCTTCCCCAGGGGCTGTTGTCCACACCAGGGTGTGGAGCCAGGCGGTTGGTCTCCACCCACCGAGGAGGAGGGAAAACACAGGCAGTGAGAGTTAAGCTAAGGAAGTGGAAGGAGGAAAGTAGTAGAGAGGAGAAAAGTGACAGCAAAGAGCCTGAAGTTGGTCCGGGTGTGTGGCCCGGACAGGACAGCAAGGTTGGCAGGATGTGGTGTCCGTCTGCAGTGGAGGCCGATTGGAGTCTGCCGTAAGGACCGTGGACGGGTGGTGACCCGGCCGTACCGGACCGGTATACAAAGAGAAGCCAGCACCATTGGCAGAGGACTTTCGGATCCCAGCAAGGCTTGGTGTCGCCGTGAATTTGCCAAATCCGTTAGTGAAGGGAACCTCAGGGTATACTACAATAGACCCACTTCCTTCTAATGGGCACTTCAGGTTTACAGGCCCTCATGCACGTCTCTATCCAGGGACAACGTGGAGCCTCCCAATTTTTGGCTGCCCTGCCTAAGGGCTATACTACAATAGACCCACTTCCTTCCAATGGGCACTTCAGGTTTACAGGCCATCATGCACGTCTCTATCCAGGGACAACGTGGAGCCTCCCAATTTTTGGCTGCCCTGCCTAAGGGCTATACTACAATAGACCCACTTCCTTACAATGGGCACTTCAGGTTTACAGGCCATCATGCACGTCTCTATCCAGGGACAACGTGGAGCCTCCCAATTTTTGGCTGCCCTGCCTAAGGGCTATACTACAATAGACCCACTTCCTTCCAATGGGCACTTCAGGTTTACAGGCCATCATGCACGTCTCTATCCAGGGACAATGTGGAGCCTCCCAATTTTTGGCTGCCCTGCCTAAGGGCTATACTATAATACACCCACTTCCTGACAATGGACACTTAATGTTTTGAGGCCCTCATGCACGTCTCTACCCAGGGACAACGTGGAGCCTCCCAATTTTTGGCTGCCCTGCCTAAGGGCTATACTACAATAGACCCACTTCCTTACAATGGGCACTTCAGGTTTACAGGCCATCATGCACGTCTCTATCCAGGGACAACGTGGAGCCTCCCAATTTTTGGCTGCCCTGCCTAAGGGCTATACTACAATAGACCCACTTCCTTACAATGGGCACTTCAGGTTTACAGGCCATCATGCACGTCTCTATCCAGGGACAACGTGGAGCCTCCCAATTTTTGGCTGCCCTGCCTAAGGGCTATACTACAATAGACCCACTTCCTTCCAATGGGCACTTCAGGTTTACAGGCCATCATGCACGTCTCTATCCAGGGACAATGTGGAGCCTCCCAATTTTTGGCTGCCCTGCCTAAGGGCTATACTACAATAGACCCACTTCCTTACAATGGGCACTTCAGGTTTACAGGCCATCATGCACGTCTGTATGCAGGGGCATTGGTGAACCTCACAATTTTGGACTGCCCTGGCAAAGGAAAATACTACAAAGACTCACTTCCTCAAAATGGGCACATTAGACTCAAGAGGCCTTCATGTACGTCTCTTCTCAGGGACATCGGAGTGCCACACAATGTTTTCACGTAAAATCTTTCATGTATTAATCTCAAAAAGTAACATACACCAGCTCTATCTCACTATTGGGTATGTGCCCTTAACATTTCCGCCATGAAAAATCATTTTGGGGTCATTTTGGAAGGTTTTCTGGTGAGTCCGTAAAAATGGCGTAAAACGCGGACAAAATTGTTCACAGCTGTGACTTTTCAGTGATAAATGCTTCAAGGGGTCTTCCCCATGCTGTTGCCATGTCATTTGAGCACTCTTCTGAGACTTTTGTGACATTTTTAGGGTTTCTCCATGCTGCCGGGGGGTTATTTCACAAAAATACTCGGGTCTCCCATAGGATAACATTGGGCTCGTTGCTCGGGCCGAGTACACGAGTATCTTGGGAGGCTCGGCCCGAGCTTCGAGCACCCGAGCTTTTTAGTACTCGCTCATCACTAATGACCAGGCCAACACTAGGGGAATAAATGTGCATCTGTTCAGTATCTGAGGAAGCTCGGACTCCGGCCTCCATCATACTGAGGACTTGGACCCGTCACAGATCTGCTGAAATAAATGGAGATTGACTTGGGCTTCCATGGTGATCTGGGTCCTGTACAGTAGCACAGAGGGGCTGTAATGTCCAGGATACAGATATGTAAAATACACTTATATTAAATGACTTAAAAGGGTTGTCCCCTACTTTTCCTTTTATAAAAAAAAAAAGCTCAGCATGGTCTAAAAATAAAAAATAATGTATACTTACCTACTGTTCCTCTTGTCGTGCAACCTGGATCACCTGCCAATTTCTAAGCTTAATTTTCTTTTTAGAATAGGCATGTGATTGCTGCTGCCAATCACTGGCAGCAGCAGTGACACAATGTTCACTGTTGCGTGCAGTCACACATCTGCAACCTAACATAACAGGAAGCTCAGGGACCCCAGCGACATAAGGAGAGGAACAAGTGCGAGGATGTGTAAATGAGCACACATTCTTTTAATGGTACACCATGCTGGCCCTTTTTGGGGTGTTACAAGCCTCTATAAAGGGTCCTGCCAGCTGGGTGTCAACCATCGAACTGTACACGCTTGTAGGTCTTTCAAAAACAAGTTTAGCAATACCTTTACATGGCCAGTCTATTCCTCTATAACAGAAATAAGTGTTTCATTCCTCTATAACAGATAAAGCAATGTTTCAATTGATCTGAAGCCTCTGTCACTCCAGCTCTATTTCTCGCCCAGTGCTGCCACCTCCTGCTTGACTGACAGCCTCTATGCCGTGTGACTCCAGGCAAAGGAGCAGTCAGTCACCCTAAAGAAAGCAACGATGGCTGGAAAATAGACCTGGAGTGACAGAGGCTTCAGACCTACAGTGGCTCATCAGCCTCATTTGCCTAGCAATTAAAACGCTGATTTCTCGGTAACGACGGTGCAGAGTGGTCATGTAAAGGTATTGTTGGATTTGTCTTTAAAAGAGCTACATGCACATATTAATAGTTTAGGGTGTGAAATCCTGCTGGCAGAGTCCCTTTAAGCCAGGATTTTATTGCTGCTTTAATCCATGTTTCATTGCAGCTATTATCTCTAAATCTAAATACTGTAGAAATCACGATGATCATGTCTGACCTGATAAAAATGGCCCTTTCCTCGAGTGTGTTGGAATTCTGATGTAATACTAGATGCCTAATGCGTAATACAGTTTTATCAATCGCTTGTAATTCTAGTTACTGTATTAATACAAATGGAACTCCTAGAGGAGCGATCCTGCCAACCACTCACTGTGGCCCATTTCATTGGAGGCAAATAACCTAAATTTATATTGTCCGTCTGGTCAGACAGACTCCATGTCAATTCTGACCGGGTCAGCAGAATGCGCTATATTCAGCAGCTTCTAGTCTGTGGGTCTTCACGGTATGCATAACTCAACTATATATATATATATAGGATGTATTATGGGTCTGTGTTTAACTGATACATAGTATACATCCATATAATTCTATGGACCCAAACTGTACCACCTTGTACCTACTGTACCCCAATATACTTATTGTACCGCCTGTACCACAATATACTTAATGTACCACCTGTACCCCAATATACTCATTGTATCACCTGTACCTGTGCCCCAATATACTTACTGTACCTAGTGTGCCCCAATATAATTACTGTATCACCAGTACCTACTGTACCCCAATATACTTACTGTACATAGTGTGCACCAATATACGTACTGTACCTAGTGTGCCCCAATATATTTACTGTATCGCCAGTACCTACTGTACCACAATATACTTACTGTATATACGGTAGTGTGCACCAATATACTTACTGTACCTAGTGTGCCCAATATACTTACTGTACCTAGTGTGCTCCAATATACTTACTGTATCACCAGTACCTACTGTACCCCAATATACTTACTGTACATAGTGTGCACCAATATACGTACTGTACCTAGTGTGCCCCAATATATTTACTGTATCGCCAGTACCTACTGTACCACAATATACTTACTGTATATACGGTAGTGTGCACCAATATACTTACTGTACCTAGTGTGCCCAATATACTTACTGTACCTAGTGTGCCCAATATACTTACTGTACCGCCTGTGCCTATGGTACCCCAGTACTTACTGTACCTACTGTACCTCAATATACTCACTATACCTTGTGTGCCCCAATATACTTTTTGTACCACTTGTACCCCAATACTTACTGTACCCCAATATACTCACTGGACTGCCTGTACTTATTGTACCCCAATATATTTACTGTACCTACTGTACCACCAATATACTTTCTGTACCTACTGTGCCCCAATATTCTTACTGTACCGCCTGTACCTATTGTACCCCCAATACTTACTGTAACTACTGCACCCCAAATATACTCACTGTACCGCCTTTATTTATTGTAAACCAATATATTTATGGTACCTACCGCACCTCAATATACTTACTGTACTGCCTGTACCTTTTGTACCCTGATACTTACTGTACTGCCTGTACTTAGTGTACCCTAATAGGTACTGTACCTAGTGTGCTCCAATATACTTACTGTACCTAGTGTGCTCGAATATACTTACTGTACCTAGTGTGCTCCAATATACTTACTGTACTTAGTGTACCCTAATAGGTACTGTACCTAGTGTGCTCCAAAATACTTACTGTATCTAGTGTGTTCCAATATACTTACTGTACCTAGTGTACCCTAATAGGTACTGTACCTAGTGTGCTCCAATATACTTACTGTACCTAGTGTGCTCCAATATACTTACTGTACCGAGTGTACCCTAATAGGTACTGTATCTAGTGTGCTCCAATATACTTACTGTACCTAGTGTGCTCCAATATACTTACTGTACCTAGTGTGCCCCAATATACTTACTGTACCTAGTGTGCTCCAATATACTTACTGTACCTAGTGTGCCCCAATATACTTACTGTACCTAGTGTGCCCCAATATACTTACTGTACCTAGTGTGCCCCAATATACTTACTGTACCTAGTGTGCTCCAATATACTTACTGTACCTAGTGTGCTCCAATATACTTACTGTACCGAGTGTACCCCAATATACTTACTATACCTAGTGTGCCCCAATATACTTACTGTACCTAGTGTGCCCCAATATACTTACTGTACCTAGTGTGCCCCAATATACTTACTGTACCTAGTGTGCTCCAATATACTTACTGTACCTAGTGTGCTCGAATATACTTACTGTACCTAGTGTGCTCCAATATACTTACTGTACTTAGTGTACCCTAATAGGCACTGTACCTAGTGTGCTCCAAAATACTTACTGTATCTAGTGTGTTCCAATATACTTACTGTACCTAGTGTACCCTAATAGGTACTGTACCTAGTGTGCTCCAATATACTTACTGTACCTAGTGTGCTCCAATATACTTACTGTACCGAGTGTACCCTAATAGGTACTGTATCTAGTGTGCTCCAATATACTTACTGTACCTAGTGTGCTCCAATATACTTACTGTACCTAGTGTGCCCCAATATACTTACTGTACCTAGTGTGCTCCAATATACTTACTGTACCTAGTGTGCCCCAATATACTTACTGTACCTAGTGTGCCCCAATATACTTACTGTACCTAGTGTGCCCCAATATACTTACTGTACCTAGTGTGCCCCAATATACTTACTGTACCTAGTGTGCTCCAATATACTTACTGTACCTAGTGTGCTCCAATATACTTACTGTACCGAGTGTACCCCAATATACTTACTGTACCTAGTGTGCTCCAATATACTTACTGTACCTAGTGTGCCCCAATATACTTACTGTACCTAGTGTGCTCCAATATACTTACTGTACCGAGTGTACCCCAATATACTTACTGTACCTAGTGTGCTCCAATATACTTACTGTACCTAGTGTGCTCGAATATACTTACTGTACCTAGTGTGCTCCAATATACTTACTGTATCTAGTGTGTTCCAATATACTTACTGTACCTAGTGTACCCTAATAGGTACTGTACCTAGTGTGCTCCAATATACTTACTGTACCTAGTGTGCTCCAATATACTTACTGTACCGAGTGTACCCTAATAGGTACTGTATCTAGTGTGCTCCAATATACTTACTGTACCTAGTGTGCTCCAATATACTTACTGTACCTAGTGTGCCCCAATATACTTACTGTACCTAGTGTGCCCCAATATACTTACTGTACCTAGTGTGCTCCAATATACTTACTGTACCTAGTGTGCTCCAATATACTTACTGTACCGAGTGTACCCCAATATACTTACTGTAGCTAGTGTGCTCCAATATACTTACTGTACCTAGTGTGCCCCAATATACTTACTGTACCTAGTGTGCCCCAATATACTTACTGTACCTAGTGTGCCCCAATATACTTACTGTACCTAGTGTGCTCCAATATACTTACTGTACCGAGTGTACCCTAATAGGTACTGTACCTAGTGTGCTCCAATATACTTACTGTACCTAGTGTGCCCCAATATACTTACTGTACCTAGTGTGCTCCAATATACTTACTGTACCGAGTGTACCCTAATAGGTACTGTACCTAGTGTGCTCCAATATACTTAGTGTGCCCCAATATACCTACTCTATCTAGTGTGCCCCCATGTATCTATGCTTACTGTCTACCTACATATGTCCAGACCTGATTTTCAACTTGCTAATATTTTTGATAATTGTTATTTTTAATGATATTACTTGAATTTAACCAGAACCTGTCACTTACCATAAATACATAATTCTTTTATCTGGTATAAATGCTGCTGTTCTCCTGAATCGGGAGTTGTTTTTCTTTGGCTCCTGCTCCTCTCCGCTCTTGAGATATGGCCCCCTCTTCCGTGTATGTACATTTAGTATGGGGGTTTTTAGGCCAAGTGGGTGTGGTCCTCAATGCTCTTCTGTGGGCGTCTTCATGAGGACCACACCCAATTGGCTAATAGCCGCAGTTACACCACTTAATACAATTACATATCCATGGTAAGTGACACGTCCTCTGACCGCTTTCCCAAATCTCTCTCATTTCTCTTTCATCACACCAGGTTTGAAGCTTTCGTGTAAAATCCTCCTTTCTTTGAGTATCTCTACATTAATATTTAATATCCTAGGACAAACCTCGGAGGAATGTGATCACTTCCCGGAGGTGTGCAAACACTCACAGCCTCCAGCTAATAGCGCATTTATGGTGTAATTTGTCAGGGCCGATAAAGCTGCTGATGAAGCATTGCAGTATATACAGCATTCCCCTGCCTGTAGGAAAACACTACAGCAAAGTCTTCACACACACCGGCCATCAAGGGGACAAGAGAAGCGCTAGCCCAGCAAAAACCGGCAGCAAAAAGTGGTTCCTGTTGAGAAACAGCGCCACTCTTACTAGTGGATGATGTCTGTTATTGCAGCTCAGCCGCATTTACTGAAAGAGGCTACCCCATTGGATATTTAAAACAGGGACACACATCTTTCTTGATAACAGGGAGGGATGAGGTGGGCACACAAATGTGGCTTTCTCCATTTATTTCTATGGGAGTTTGGAAAAATTGTTCCATGTGCGAGAACAATATAACCTATCGACAGTATAGGTAGTAGGTGTCTGATTGTTGGTGGTCCACGCCAATCACCAAAAAAAGGGTCATGAATAAGCACCTCCGCTTCATTCCTTGTTTAAGCAATTGATGGAGACAATTGAGTACACAGACAGTAAATGATGGTGAAAAGTTGTGATCTTGAGATAAGACCTCCTTCACATGTCAGTGATTCCAGAACGTGTGGTCTCCGTTTTTTTCCACAGATACAACACGTACCCATTATAATTTATGGTGATTTTTACATGTCCATGTTTTCACACAGACCTTGTGTTCCTGTGAACCACACACGTGTCCGTAAGAAACACACAAAAACATGTCCGTTTTTTACTGGCAGCACAGATAAAAAGGGTCAATAGAAGTCTATGGGTCTGTGAAAAACACATACAGCACACGGATAAGCTTTCTATTTCATGTAATAAATAATTAAATGAAAAAAAAAAAAATAATGAAATGGGGTCCCCTCATTTTTGATAACAAGCAAAGATAACACAGACAGCTGGAGGCTGATATTATGAGGCTGGGATGGTCCATTGTTTCCAAAATACTAGGGCAATCGGGAAGGGCTGAGGTGAAGCGCCAGAAATTGAGAATCTCGTGCTATGCCACTTCTAGGGTGGCTGTAGGCTGGTATTTTTAGGCTGGGAAGGGCCCAATAATTATGGACCTTCCCAGCCTGAGAACATCTGCCCACAGCTATCTGCTTTACCTTTGCTTGTCATCAAAATTGGAGGGGGACTCCATGTCGGGTTTTTTTTTATTTAATTTTATTATTTGGTTAAATAGAAATATATAGAAATGTACAATCTATGTCTTCATAATCTTTGACACAGAAAAACCATTAATTTTAGTATCAGTAGCATGTGTTTTTTTTCAGTATGTGTCACATGAATGTCACACAAATGGCACACATATACACACAGATGGCACACATGTACATAAAGAAGGTATAAGGATGACAGACATGTATAAACAGATGGTCAAAATGGAACGTGCCACATGTGTGTTTTTTATGCACACATGTGAAGGGGGCCTAATGGCAATTAGCAGCAATACTAGACACAGCCAATTGGCTATGGGGGTGCTGTAGGGGAAAACAATTCTGGATAACTCCCTAACAGGCCTCATTCAGAAGTCCACTTCTTTTGGGGGGTTTTTTTGCATTAAAAAAAATTATTTTTTTTTAATCAGTGTGCTGGATCTGATTTTTTTTCTAGTCCAGTGTGCCATCTATTTTTTTGTATGCAAAAAGAATAAAAATCCAAACTTTTCCTACCCATTAAACAATAAAAATGAACACCTCACAGATGGCATGAGTATTGTACTTCATTTTTTTTAAAGGACCCATAGATTTTAGCTTGTCACATCAGAAGCGGATGGCTCTGGTTGTTTTTTTTGAGGACATTCAGTTCATAAAAATCTAAAGGATATGTGAGCAGCCCAAAAGCTTATGGGTACATGTTCTATCCGTGAAAAACACTTATAGAACTTGTATGTAAAAGAGGGGCGTCTGAACGGGGACTAAAAACAACATATTCCATACTTACACTTTGTTGTTATATAGAGACCCAACCACTAAGAAGAATATCACCGCAAGTGCCCACCACATTGTCCCCATTAATACTGTCAGCTAAAGACCTAAAGAAAGTCCTCGTCATCCTGCAGACAATCTGGATGGCTTGGCAGAAAACTGTACCAAGATCTATAATAGGAAGAAAAAAAGCCTTGAGTTTCAGCCGACATCAGCACTGCAGGGCACACTAGATACATTGGATACTCAAGGTGACTGACTGTACAATAAACGCCTTATAATTACGTTACTGAGGAACAGATGAAAAAGAAAGGACAGATTGAAGAATCATCTTAGGGCTTTTTCACACATAGCGCTATTGCTGCAATTTTACCACCAGGTCTTCGACTGGAATAACATGTGTGACGCCCTGGGCAAGCCAGGGGTCACAGGTCATGACACCACCACACCCTACACCCCAGATAGGCACACCAAAGCTACACAAAAATCCTTGTTGCCTTCCTCCAGGGGCTGATGTCCACACCAGGGGGTGGGCCAGGCGGTTGGCTCCGCCCACTGAGGAGTTCACAGCCCTGGAGGCGGGAAAACCAGTTAGTTAGAAGTTAGAGTTCAGAGTAGTGACAGCTGAAGTGGAAGTGAAGTGGTAGAGGAGCAAGAGAGAGGAGTAAAAGTGGAAGAGACAGTGACAGTTAAGGAATCCTGAAGTTGGTCCGGGTGTGTGCCCCGGACTGAGACAGCAAGGTCAGCAGACGGCGGTGACTGTCTGCAGGAGAGGCTGCTTGGAGGTTGCCGAAAGGACCGTGGACGGGTGGTGGCCCGGCGGTACCGGAGCGGTATACGAAGAGCAGTCCGCACCATTGGCAGGGGACTTTCGGATCCCGACAAGGCTAGGAGTCGCCGTGAATTTGCCAAATCCGTCAGTGAAGGGGACCTCTGGGTCTCCCAACAACCAAGTCCCGATTGAAGGCAACAGTCCAACCGTTAGAGAGAGACACCGCCATTGCCAGGGCACCAGTTTCTCAGGGCCAGCGTCTGCGGGCAAAGTAGGGCTCCTCCGGCCCATAACCAAGTCGGGGAGCGGGTTACCGGTGGGAACCCATCGCTACCATCATCATCTTAGGTGCAGGAAAAGGGACCGTCACCGTCAACTACTGGGGAAAAGCAACTGCACCCGTCCGTGGGATCCGTCTTTCCAGCCGTGTGTTTTACCGAGAACTGTGTCCCCGTCTCAGGCTGAGTGAGTACCACAGTGCCGTGAGGCACAGCGCTGCCCCCGCGTCCCTGCACCCCACCAAGCCCTGCACCGGCCTCGCCATCCCTCATCACCCACCTCATCACTGGGCCCCGGGACAACTACCTCCTACCCACGGAGGGGAGAACCAACAACTTTGCTGCTCCCTATCATCGCTCCCGGGATCCCCATAATCACCACAACCGTGGGTGGCGTCACGGACAATAAACAATCCCAAAAACCAATCCCCTTTCACTCACGGGCGAGGAGCGCCGCTCGAGTCCCCGGGATCCGGCACATCGCTCGAGCCACCGAGCAGCAGCAGGCCGCAGCAGCAGCGGCAGCCGGACCCGAGCAGTGGGAGAGCGCGGCGTCCCCTCCTCCGCCCGCGACACATGCAGCCAAAAATTGAGAATTGTATTTTTGTTTTACCTTGCGTAAATTAACCTTCAACTTTTTTATTTGCTTTTGGGCAGAGTTTTTAGGAAATGTGTTTTCCCTAAAGCGTCTTCATTATTTTGGAGATTTATTTTTGGTTTGCTGCCGTATTTTTTAACTACGGGTATATGTATAAGGCTAAGGCCACACGGGCAGTTCGCATCCATTGAGAGAGCATCAGATGCGTTATGCTAATGACCCCCGCTTGCAAGCGATGTCCGAGTGTCATGCGACTGTGATCCGATCCTGCGATCAGATCACAGCTGCGGAGGAGAGGGCGGAACTAATCTCCCCATCTCCTCCATTATCAGCTGATGCGATGATCACACATGCGAGTGCAGTGCTATGTTTCTCTCACACCCATAGACTTGAATGGGTGTGAGTGAAAATGAATCGGATTCCCCCCGCGGCATGCTGCGAATGTTTTCTCGGTCCGCTTAGGGCTGAGATAAAAATTACACAAGGGAGCGACCCCATAGAGTCCGAGTGGAATGCGATTTTTTTTATCGCATTGTACTCGCTCCGTTTTACTCACAGTGTGTTCTAACCCTAAAATAGAAGCTGCCTGAAGAATGGTCACTTATGTTAGCCGCGTCACGGCTTTCAAAGTCTGAAACAGTTAAAAGAAGCTCAAAAGGGGGAACTTGTACAGAAGTGTTTTTGACATCCAGAGGTTTTTTTTGGTTTTTTGGGGGTTTTTTTACAATTTTTTAAGCATTTTTTCATCCGGATTGGTGAGCAGACCCACCTTGGGGAAATGCTGAGTGCACATACTATCACTAGGATTTCCCCATAAGGTTTTCACATAGATTCACACTATAAAGTGCATTAAAAAAACCCATAAACCATCCATGTTATAAAATGCACTGAAATTGTAAATTTAAAGCAGAATTAAGCAAAATATGGGGATTTTATTTTTTAAAATCTGGATGACACAAATCTTTTTTTCGGTTGGAACATTAAAATCTGATTATCCGAGGCATGAGGGAAGAGCATTGCTGAATAAAGTGCCATGTGTGCTTTATTACGCCTCCGTTTTACATTTCCTTATCCTCTGCCGTTATACGCCTGCGTACGAGCCCTTCTATTTACCGGCGATGCTTTTATTTTAGGTGGCATAACCTTGAATACATAGTGTTATCCTCCTGCTCCGATTATGACATAACCTCTATTATAGGGCCTTCTATCACACACTGGATAAAGCCGTAATCTGCAGCCCCGAGAAATGAGGAAAATAAAGCCACAAAAACTATAAAGCACAAGCTGTGCGGCTAAGGTCAGAGCCGTCCATCAGTCAGCGACAGCACTTTTAGGACCGTGATTAGTCTAATTATCATCTAATAAAGCAATTAATCCCTCCACATAAATCGCCATCACGTGAATCACACTGAGCGCTTTTTTCCTCTCGCTGCGCTCTCCCGGGTCTGTGAACGCCATTTGCTTGCACAGAAGCTGTCCTGGCAAACCTTTCTGATCTGGTAAAACAAAATATGTAATAAATGCTAAGCGATAAATAAAAGTCTGCAATTTGGCCAATTAGGACTAGCTGATGAATTTGCTTTCTGTATAGTTTGACAGAACTAAGTGCTCAGCGTCGGACGGTCCATATGCACTTATAGCAAAGCCGAGCCTCAGGGAACTCTCGTGCATCAGGCCTATTCGGGCTTATGTTTCCCTCTAATGGTGGCCTGGTGGTTCTGCTAACCATGCACCTTCCTAGCCCTAAGCATGGGGGAGATTAGTAGTGCAGATACGGCTAGTTACACATTATGTCTTAGTTTACAGTATAAGTTGGGATTTCCAACCAATATATACTATGACGTGAAAATAGGTGGCCAGTCCCTAGTTGGACGCCAAAAGACAGTGTTCTCTAGGCCTCCGTCTTGTCGATGTGTGTGACTGCATACCATATGCTTAAAGCAGCACTTCAATGTTGTTGTTTTTTTTATTTCACTGCTGGAGTGGCGATTTAAATCGAAGTCCTCTGCCCATAGTGTTATACTAACCCACCAACGTCTTCATCAGTTATCCATGTCGCTCCGGTTGGTCTTCTCTGTGACCTGCCGGCTGCTCCATGTTTCAGGGAGTGCGCCGGATGTCACAACGCAATACAAGTCTATAAGAGCCTCGTTCTGGCTTTCATAGACTTGCATTTAGTGCTTGAGATGTAACCTTTGACTTCTGGCCAGTCAGAAATGACAGTCACAACATGGTCCTGTTGGACCGAACAGACACTGAAAAAAGATGAAAACGCTGGAGGGTGAGTGTAATATCGGGGGTAGGCGATTGAGGACTAAAGGCCCACTTTACACTCGAATCTACTGTTTGGTCTGACTCTGGGTTATCAAGTATAATATAGGGGCTACTGTCTGTGCCCTTCAGCATCGAGCTGACAGAATATTTGCCATTTTTAAATCCTCTGCATCCTTGTATTCCAGATCTACTATGGCTTCTGTTTCCAAGGCATCATCGTCTGTCTCTCTGGAGTGGTGCCTTAAGGCTACATGCACACGCTGCTTTTTTTCCTGCTTTTTTGCTGCTTTTTTGGCTGCAGTTTTGTTGTCAGAACTTTCTGACATTTGACTTCCCAGCAAAGTCTATGAGAAGTCAGATTTGCTATGTGCACGTTGCAGTTTATTTGTCAGCGTTTTATTTGTCAAAGGTTTGTGACAAATAAAATGCAGCATGTTCATTCTTCCTGCGTTTTTGTCAACATTTGTCACAAAAACGCAGCAAAAACGCAGGGTGTGAAAAACGCACCAAAAACGCACCGAAAACGCACCTAAAATTACATGCGTTTTTTGTGACATTTCCAGGCTCTCTCTGACAAGGTGCAGTTTTGGCTGCATTTTGGCTGCAGTTTGTGAACACAAAAAGATGCAGCGTGCGCATGTAGCCTAAGGCTGCTTCACACGCAGCGACATGAAAGCACCCGCCCCCGTCGTATGTGCGTCACGGGCAAATCGCTGCCCGTGGCGCACAATATCGCTAGTACCCGTCACACCAACTTACCTTCCTAGCGACGTCGCTGTGGGCCGCGAACCGCCTCTTATCTAAGGGGGCGGTTCGTGCGGCGTCATATGGCAGGCGTCCAATAGAAGTGGAGGGGCGGAGAGCAGCCGCATGAAAGACACGCCCACCTCATTGCCGGAGGACGTAGGTACGTTGTTGTTCGTCATTCCCGGGGTGTCACACGTAGCGATGTGTGCTTCCTCAGGAACGACGAACAGCCTGCGTCCAGCACAAGCAACGATATTTGGGAAATGGACGACGTGTCAACAATCAACGATTTGGTGAGTATTTTGCATCATTAGCGGTCGCTCGTATGTGTCACACGCAATGACGTCGCTAACCAGGCCGGATGTGCGTCACGAATTCCGTGACCCCAACGACATCTCGATAGCGATGTTGTTGCGTGTAATGGGCCCTTAACCCCATCCCACCATACATTGGAAGACTGAATGATGTCCTATATGCATACATTGTGGAGCTGCAATCAGACTATACGCTATCCTTTACTGGGGTGCAAAGAAGATAAATTTCACTGCCCTAGCTATGTATCTAAATTCCCTGGTCAATGCAGAATAGCTTACTTACCCCCCCTCTTCCCACACACACAGCCAGGCACATGCCCACTGTCTCCTCCTAGCTACACCCCTTTGCTTTCTCTCCTTCGTTCCTTTTCATCCTCTTGCTTTGGAAACAAATGAATGCAAACCCAGAATGGCTAAGCAGAAGATTATGGCAGCATTTCTAATCCAGTGTGTGACCCCAGGGTACCTCGCTCTGAAAACTCAGCCAGCATCCTACACGTTTGGAAAAGCAGTAATCGGCCTCCAGATCAGAGCTTGGGTTTTCCACGTTACTGTACAGACCTTAACATATTGACCAGCCCGGCAATATCAGACACGACATACACTAAATGTCATGACATCATTGCTGGAGTATCCTGATCTGACTCTCTGACTCTCAATTAGATCATCCACAAAAATCCTGTCTGCAGAGGACGGCTAAACCGGGCACTGAGCTTGCCATGTAGGCACTTAGCGCTCACCCGTATGTACTAAGAATCTTGTCTAAAAAGGTCTAGGGTTAACATTTCTCCTTGACCTCTAAACTGGCAATGGTCAGCTATGCAAATGGTCTCCTCCAAAGGCTGATGAGAGACAAAAATCTCTGATGAGGACTTGGCTAAATATCCTAAACTACATGGAGAGGACTGATGACTGATAAAGTGTGAATATTATAGGGTAGTTAGATCTAATGGGTGGCACTAGAGAGCCAGCTTTCTTCCTCTTGGTAGAAAGCTAATTTGCATAATCAATGACAGTGAAAAAGAAGCCGCCCACGATCCCACCAAAGGAAAACGACAGGACTCTGAGGGGTACTTTGCACACTATGACATCGCTAGCCGATTGTAGCGATGCCGAGCGCGATAGTCCCCGCCCCCGTCGCACATGCGATATCTTGTGATAGCTGCCGTAGCGAACATTATCGCTACGGCCGCTTCACATGCACTTACCTGCCCTGCGACGTTGCTCTGGCCGGCAAACCGCCTCCTTCCTAAGGGGGCGTGTCGTGCGGCGTCACAGCGATGTCACACGGCAGGTGGCCAATAGAAGCAGAGGGGCGGAGATGAGCAGGATGTAAACATCCCGCCCACCTCCTTCCTTCTGCATAGCTGCCGGGATGCAGGTAGGGAGATGTTCCTCGCTCATGCGGCTTCTTAGACAGCGATGTGTGCTGCCGCAGGAACGAGGAACAACATCGTACCTGTCGCTGCAGCGACATTATGGAAATGCCCGACACTACACCAATCATACAATTTCGACGCTTTTGCGCTCGTTAATCGTATGTAAAAGGATTCACATACTCCGATGTCGACAACGACGCCGGATGTGCGTCACTTTCAATTTGACCCCACCGACATCGCAGCTGCGATGTCGTAGTGTGCAAAGTACCCCTAACTTTGTTAAGGACACGATGATGGGAGCAAAAGAGTCTCCAAAAGGGAAGTCTAATATGTATAATGGAAATGATGTATTCCTGAATGTAAAACTGAGCGACAGTAACATGGTAATGCAAAACAGAAGGCTTGGCTCAGTGCCAGGCTGCAATTTGCCTGCAACATATTCAGTGGATAGACAGCATTCAGGAAAACAGGCTTCCTGTCCTCATTTACCATGCTTTGGCCACATGCTACTCTTCAGATAAGTAAGACGTCTATAAGGGCAGAAGATGGCTCCCAATGATATAGGAAAGCTAGTTGGGAGCTAGCACTAATTTTTGTTGTAGCTCATGGCTGCAAGTTATTCCCCAAAATGTACATAGGATAGAGCATACAGCATAGCAGAAATCATAATAGGGTGTCCTCTGATGCCAAAAGAGCAGAAAGTTGTGTGCTTCTTATCCCCTTTCCCTCTATAGGCGATGTGAGCACGTTGAGTATTTGGTACAGAAATTTTCTGCATCAAATCTGCACCATCTGGCAGAAAAACGCACCAAAAAAATGCATGCATTTTTTTGTGCCATGCGTTTTTCTTAAAGCGTACCAATCACCAGGATTTTCCTATATAACCTAAAGCGAATGCTATACTGGCACTATCATGCTGATTCTATACATACCTTTAGTGGTCAGCTAGGATGTATAGGTTTTGAAACACAAGCAAGTAAATTTTGTAAAATGAGCAGCTTTTTGATTGGCAGCAGCTGCTGATCAGCTAATAGCGATTCCTGCCCCCCTGCCTGTTGTTCATCCTCCCACTGTTATTTATGCAAATTCTATTATAGAAGCGTTTTAGAAGGACCTTTGCTGATGCCATACCCATGTGACCAAAAGGGGTGGGGCCTCAGCCAACATAGCTGATACCAGGAAGCAACATTATTTTTCTGTTGGCTGCGGCCCCACCCTTTCTGGTCACATGGGTATGATATCAGCACAGGTCCTTTTAGTCACTTAGTAAAACGCTTCTATAATAGAATTAGCATAAATAACAGGAACAACAGGCAGGAGGGTGGAAATCACTATGAAAACCCTCCCTAGCTATTAGCTGATCGGCAGCTGCTGCCAATCAAAAATCTGCTCATTTTACAAAACTTTACTTGCGTGTGTTTCTAAAACATTACATCCTAGTAACTAAAGGTACAGTATGTATAGAATCAGCATGATAGTGCCAGTATAGCACTGGCTTGAGGTTATATAGGAAAATCCTGGTGATTGGTACGCTATATTCAATGAAGTCAGTGGCTAAAAACACACCAACAATTGACATGCTGCAGATTATTTCCTGCACCAAATCTACAAGCAAAAAATAAGCAACGTGCGCACAGCACTTCAAAATTCTCATTGACTTTACTGGCACAAAGATAGACATGCAGATTTGTGATAAATCTACACCAAATCTGAATCCAAACGCACTGTGCGCACGAACACAGCCTTAGGCTATGCTCACATTTCCGTTGTTTAGGATCAGTCACAATCCGCCGCTCTGATAAACAACGCAATCTGTTTAGCGGATTCCATTGTTCCCATAGACTTGTATGAGCGGTGGATTGCGACTGATGCCCTTGCGTTGCATCTGCCACCCGACTTATCAGTCGTGGAACGACTGACCATTGGACGGCAGGAACGCAGCATGTAACGTTTTTTGAACAGTGGAATCCTTTTGTTTTCACTGCGCATGCTCAGATCTTGTGTTTAATCATTCAAATCAATGTCTCTCTCTCTATTGGCGGCTGAACGATCAGCTGATCGCCCGGCGGCCGGCTTCTGTGAGCAATCAGCTGATCACCCGGCGGCCAGCTTCTGTGAACAATCAGTTGATCGCTCGGCTTCTGTGAATGATCAGCTGATCGCCCGGCTTCTGTGAGCAATCAGCTGATCACCCGGCGGCCGGCTTCTGTGAACGATCAGTTGATCGCCCAGCTTCTGTGAACGATCAGCTGATCGCCCGGCGGCCGGCTTCTGTAAGCGATCAGCTGATCACCCAGCGGCCGGCTTCTGTGAACGATCAGTTAATCACCCGGCTTCTGTGAACGATCAGCTGATTGCCCGGCGGCCGGCTTCTGTGAACGCTCAGCTGATCGTTCACAGAAGCCGGCCGGCTATTGTGAATGATCGCTCTCATAAAAGTCGGCTGCTGGGAGATCAGCTAATCGCTCTCAAAAGCCGGTGGCCGGCTATTGTGAACGATCAGCTGATCGCCCGGCAGCTGTTTTTGAGAGCGATCAGCGGCCGGCTATTGTGAACGATCAGCTGATCGGCCGGCGTTTGAGAGCGATCGGCTGATCTCCCGGTAGCTGGCTTTTATGAGAGCGATCGTTCACAATAGCCGGCCACCGGGCGATCAGCTGATCGTTCGGCCGCCTAGAGAGAGAGAGACATTGATTTGAATGATTAAACACAAGATCTGAGCATGCGCAGTGAAATCAAAAGGATTTCGCTGCTCAAAAAACGTTACACTCTGCGTTCCTGTTGCCCGACGGTCAGTCATTCCATGACTGATCAGTCGGGCGGCGGATGCAACGCAAGGGCATCAGTCGCAATCCGCTGCTCATACAAATCTATGGCAAAAAACAGAATCCGCCAAACGGATTGCGTTGTTTATCACAGCGGCGGATTGTGACTGATCCTAAACAACGGATTTTTAAACATAGCCTAAGTTGGAGAAGGGCAGTATGGTCGTCTGTCAGGTTCTTCCCCCTTGTTAGCTTCTTCTGCATGGCCTATTACCAATTTACACAGGGCCCCAAAATAGCAGCATGGGCTTCCTCTACGGTTGCCCAATAAAGTATAGTCATCATCCATCCACAGGATAGGTAATAACATAGACCAGTGCGGTCCAAAGGCTCAGACCACTACCTATAAGCAGAACAGGGCGCATACCATTCATTCTCTATGGGACGTCTGGAAAATGCAGAGCGCTGTGCTCAGCAGCCCCATAGAGAATGAATGTGCACTGCTACAGTCTAACGGGCATAAAGTGCCTTGTTCTGCAGTCAGTAAGATCCCATCAGTCTAAAAGTTATCACCTATGCTTTGATAGCCTCTTTTCACTAGAAAGCCCCTTAAATATTGGTAATCTCCAGCACTGTCCATTCTCAAAGTTTGCAAAACCTGCACATGAAATACCATCATGTAATCTGTGCATTCAGAGTATTGAGTTTCCTGTAAAGGACTAAAGACATTAGCCAATTCAAAGTCTTCTCTAAAAGGCAAAAATGCTGCTTTATGTGAATATTCTTGGTCATGTGACAAAGCTAGTTATAGGATCAGACATCGATTTATAGGGCAGCTACGTCCAATAAGTGGCACCAGTTTGGGCTTTTTTTTCCTGTGCAGGAGAGCTAAGAAAACCCACTAGCGGACAAAGACAGAAAAGGTCCCCATGCAATGACAATATATGGACCATTTTCAGTCTAATAGCTCACCATAATGCACAATCCCACCTGCTTTGGAGGTAGAAATGGCCCCCTTACCTCTTGGGCTCCTGTGAAATCACATAGGTTGCACCAATGATGTGTCCGCCCCTGTGAGACACCCTTTATCAGGAAACAATTCCTGTCGCATATGAAGCCACATGTGTCAAACTCAAGGCCCGTGGGACCAGTAGGGTCCATCACGGCATTTGATGTGACCCCCAAAATTATATAATATACCAGTATATGGAGGGACGAAATCACTGGGCTGCCTAGAGATGACTACTGCCCATAGGAAAGGAACCCAGTGGATATAGGGGAATGTTGTACAATGTTGTGGGTTCCTTTTCCTATGGGTAATAGTGATCTCTAGGCAGCCCAGTGATTCAGTCCCTCCATATACTGGTATACTATCTATGATAGCGCTGTCATTTATTGTTTTTTTTCTTCAGTTTAATTTTTCATTACATTTTTTCATATAACCGCTTTTTTGCTGATATTGTCAGCCTGACGAAGGGTACAATACTCGCAACATTGCTATATTTCATTCTTGTGAAATCTTTTTGTTGGGGGGATATTAGGATAGAAAAATATAAAGCATTCATTAAAAACATCCCCTATTTTATGCCTATTATTGGTGTGCTATACCTCTATATAATAATTTTTTGATGATGTAGGGAGTAATGGGGTCGGATCCTTTGGAATAAGCACCCAATTTCTTCTTTACAATATATATTGGTGGTTGATCAACCAACCTTTTGTCTATTGAGTATTTATTTGACCCAGACCGGCTCTCCACTTTTCCAAGAGGACGTAGCCAGCACTTGGCAGCAGTGCAGGGAGTGGAGCGGGTGCCATCTTGAATTCTGAGCTCCGGCGCGCACCTCCACACTGCTCTGTTGAGGAACTTACAGGCGGTGCCACTGTTCTGTTTGCCTTATCCTCACTCCAAGGGGCTAAAGAGGTGGAAGGGGCTGACCATGATATAATATTGTTCTAAAGGACATCTTGGCCTTTTACTGACCACATGGCACGCCATAACATCTCTGGTGGACTAATTTATCAGCAACCTAGAAAAAACATATATGCACCATAGGAAGCCTCCATTTAACTCCTGTCCTCCATTTTTTGCATGTAATACAGGAAAACGCCATCGTTGTGCACCGAGCTGAGCTCCATAGCCTGCATCCCTACATCTATGGCTGTATCCGGCATCCAAACTAGATTGATTAGGGCCCTCGGTGGCATATGACACCTCTGCCCCAAGTCATTTGGGTCTCCAGAAGGAATCAGCACCTGCCCTGGACTGTGGCCATACGATCATGTCCTGTGTTATATTCATATATAGTATATTAGAGCTTGGAAAATTAGGATTAACCTCCAAAGCCATTTTATTGTTAACCAGATTGTACTGGTGTCATAGGTGATAACCCTGGATAGGTCACACATTGACCACTGCAAAAAAAACAACAAATAACAAAATAAAAGTATAAGACCCCATAATTATTTACAAATCCTTCAAATATCACAATAAGACGTGATCGTATCCTACTCAACTCCAGACCTGTGTTTCCGGCCGCTGCTGTCATTCAAAGTGATAGAAGCACAAATATCGGTCACCGATATCTTTATATATTATACATTTTTCACATTTGCTTTATGTGATAATGTCTGGCCAAAGAATTAAAAAACTTAGCAGAAATAAAAAAAGTAGAGTTCTCCAGCACTTATGGATGAGGACTAGCCCTTTCATCTCCATGGTAACGGAGCCTAGTCTATACACAGTGAGGAGTGAATGTGATCAATACTTCATTACTAACCTGCACCGACATTCACAACGGTCACAATGGTGTCTGGAGCGAGCTATTAACCATTGCCATACCCAAGCGATGATCCTTACGTATGCTGAATTATTGTTGTGAGGTTGGCCATAGCAACTATTCAGATAGGGTTTTTCATTTTCCAACTGTACTATGAAAATATAAGCTGCAACCTGATTGGTTGTTATCGTCAACCCATCACAAATGAGGCCCACTATGTCTACATCCTCACTAAATTAAACAAATCTCATAAATGGTTGTTCTGCTCAGTCTGAGGCCTGATTTATTAGCCCTACATTCACTGCCGGAGTACGGGCAAAGATGGCGGACCAGCAACAGGTCTCCTGACTCAATCTCAGAAGCTGTTGAGAACTGTTCAGGTCAGGAGACCCATAGCCAGCATGAACATTGTGGTCCTTAGGGTGGCCAGACATCCTAGATATATGCTATCGATTTCATACCTATCTATAGATCTGTCTATTTATCTCAGCGATCTCATGTCTATCTAGCTATCCAGCCATCTTAACCATCTACCGTATCTACAGCAGGGGTGGGCAATTAATTTTCCCTGGGGGCCACATGAGAGATTGTGACTGGTGTGGAGGGATGAATCAATAGGCTGAAATTATTTTGCTCAATATTAATATGAACATATTATAAATATTATTTTATATTACTATTAATTGTATCACTTAATATTCAGCAAAATTAAGTATACTGACATCCCCTATATACAGTATGAGCCCACACATAGCCCTCCTAGAGACAATATGAGCCCACATATAGCCCCTCTACAGACAGTATGAGCCGACACATCGCCCCCCTATAGTCAGTAAGAGCTACTTAAAGGATGAGCCTCCACATAACCCCTTATATACAGTATGAGCCCCTACATAGCCCCCTACATACAGTATGAGCCCCCACACAGCCTCCTTAATACAGTATGGCCCCCCACATAGCCTAAATACAGCAAGAACCCTCACATAGCTTCCTAATACATTAAGAGCCCCACATAGCCCCCTACATACAGTATGAGCCCCCACACAGCCTCCTTAATACAGTATGGCCCCCCCACATAGCCTAAATACAGCAAGAACCCTCACATAGCTTCCTAAATACATTAAGAGCCCCACATAGTCTCCTATATACAGTATGGCCCCCCACATAGCCTAAATACAGCAAGAACCCTCACATAGCTTCCTAATACATTAAGAGCCCCACATAGCCCCCTACATACAGTATGAGCCCCCACACAGCCTCCTTAATACAGTATGGCCCCCCCACATAGCCTAAATACAGCAAGAACCCTCACATAGCTTCCTAAATACATTAAGAGCCCCACATAGTCTCCTATATACAGTATGAGCCCCCATATTGCCTCCTAAATATAATATGAGCGCTACATAGCCTCCTTCATACATTTCTAAGCCCCCACATAGCCACCTATATACATTATCATCCCCCACATAGCTTCCTACATACATGAAAACATCCCACAGACATGAAAAAAAAAACAAAAAAACACCACATACTTACCTCGCTCCCATTCCCATGCTGCTCCGGTCTCCCGTGCACTGACACTGCACAGCACACGCGATCATCGCGTCTGCTGTGCCTCACGCTGATTGATGGAAGACGGAGTCAGTGCCAACTCCTCCACCAAAGTGTTCACCACTGTCTGCATCCTGTGGATGCAAATAGCAGTGACATCAGGCAGTGGACAGCAGCCACACCGAGGAAGGACATGGTGCGGCCCGTGGTCCACTGTTTTCAGTCCTCCAGCTCTCGCAGACTGTGGGCCGAACAGGAACAGCCAGAGGGTCGGATTTGGCCCGCAGACCGCACTTTGCCCAGCCCTGATCTACAAATATATCACAAAAGGGAGTAATCCTCTCATATTTTTGTCAGTATTTTACTATATCTTTTCATGGGACAATAATGACACTTTAGTACAATGTAAAGTAGTCCGTGTACAGCTTGTATAACAATATAAATTTGGTGTGCCCTCTAAATAACTCAACACACAGCCATTAATGTCTAAACCACATACAACAAAAGTGAGTACATCCCTAACTGAAAATGGCCAGATTGTGTCCAAAGTCTGAATATTGTGTGTGACCACCGCTAAGGTTCACGCTAAAAAAAGGATTTTTCTCAAGAAATTTCTTGAAAATCTGAAAGACTAGCGCACTTGCGGTCAAAAAACGGTCCAATAACGTACCGTAAACTGCATGCGTTTTTACCGCGTTTTTGGTGCATTTTTTCCACAGCTTGGTCTCTGTGGTTTTTTACCATTATCTATGGCAAAAAAACGCAGGTACCTGCAGAAAAGAAGTGACATGCACATTCTTTTTCTCAAGAAATTCTGCAAAAAAGAATGTTCTTGAGAAAAAAACGCAGTGTGCACACAGCTATTTTTTTCCCCATAGGTTTTGCTGGGGAATGTCTGCAGAAAGGTTACAACCATTTTCTCAAGACATTTCTGCAGCACAAACGCGGGTAAAAATGCAGTGTGTGAACAAGGCCTAACTCTCTAGGGCATGGAGTTCACTAGAGCTTCACAGGAGCCACTGGAATCCTCTTCCATCCTCCATGATGACATCACAGAGCTGATGGATGTGTGAGACCTTGTGCTCCTCCACCTTCTGTTTGAGGATGCTCAATAGGGTTTAGGTCTGGAGACATGCTTGACCAATTCAGCACCTTTACGCACAGTTTCTTTAGCAAGGCCTTGGTCATCTTGGAGGTGTACTTGGGGTTGTTATCATGTTGGAATACTGAATACTGACCTGCAGCCCAGTCTCCGAAGGGGAGGGATCATACTCTGCTTCAGTATGTCACAGTATATGTTGGCATTCAAGGTTCTCTTAATGAACTCTAGCTCCCCACAGCCGCCA